>NW_027362833.1:770000-982500 GCF_046119375.1 Phyllobates terribilis
ATAAGGCTCCATACGGAATACTGGCCCCCATATAACGCTCCATACGGAATACTGGCCCCCATATAAGGCTCCATACGGAATACTGCCCCCCATATAAGGCTCCATACAGAATACTGGCCCCCATATAACGCTCCATACAGGATACTGGTCCTCTTATAAAGCTCCATACAGGATACTGGCCCCCATATAACGCTCCATACAGGATACTGGTCCCCTTATAACGCTCCATACAGGATACTGGCCTCCATATAATGCTCCATGCAGGCTGTTACCCCCCACATAATGCCCCATACAGGCTGTCTCCCCCCTTATAATGCTCCATGCAAGCTGTTACCCCCCACATAATGCCCCATACAGGCTGTCCCCCCACCGTATAATGCTCCATGCAGGCTGTTCCCCCCACATAATGCACTAAGCAGGCTGTCCCCCCCCCTTATAATGCCCCATGCAGGCTGTTCCCCCCTTATATTGCCCCATGCAGGCTGTCACCCCTCCTCTTTATAATGCCCCATGCAAGATGTCACCCCCTCTCTCTATAATGCCCCAAACAGGATGTCACCCCCCCTCTTTATAATCCCCAATCAGGATGTCACCCCCCCTCTTTATAATGCCCCATTCAGGATGTCACCCCCTCTCTTCATAATGCCCCATGCAGGATGTCACTCCCCTCTGTTTATAATGCCCCATGCAGGATGTCACCCCCTCTCTTTATAATGCCCCATGCAGGATGTCACCCCCTCTCTTTATAATGCCCCATGCAGGATGTCACCCCCTCTCTTTATAATGCCCCATGCAGGATGTCACCCCCTCTCTTTACAATGTCCTATGCAGGATGTCACCCCCCTCTCTTTATAATGCCCCATGCAGGATGTCAGCCCCCCTCTCTTTATAATGCCCCATGCAGGATGTCACCCCCTCTCTTTATAATGCCCCATGCAAGATGTCACCCCCCTCTCTTTATAATGCCCCATGCAGGATGTCACCCCCTCTCTCTATAATGCCCCATGCAGGCTGTCACCCCCTCTCTCTATAATGCCCCATGCAGGATGTCACCCCCCCTCTCTTTATAATGCCCCATGCAGGATGTCACCCCCCCTCTCTTTATAATGCCCCATGCAGGATGTCACCCCCCCTCTCTTTATAATGCCCCATGCAGGATGTCACCCCCCCATATTATGCCCCATGCAGGATGTCACCCCCCCCCCATATTATGCCCCATGCCTCCATACATTAAAAAAAAAATCAAATACTCACCTCCCTCCTCACCTGCTGCAGCTGCTCGGGTCGGGACTCCAGCGTTGGCGGCGTCTTTCCGCTCTGTGCTCCCTGTGACAGCTCAGGGGGAGGGCGCGGTGGAAAGACTTCACCGCACCCTCTGACCTGAGACGTCACAGAGAGTGCAGAGCAGGAAGACGGCGGATCTGCAGAGGCACGGGGAGAGGTAAGTATCCGGCTGCCGGGGCCCTGAGCAAGCGGGGGAGAAGGGCGGGCGCTGACACCGCTCTCCTCCGCCCATAGCCCAACGGGGTGCGCGACCGCCAGTGGGCCCCCCTGCCTGCTCAGGGCCCCGGCACTTGCCCGGGTGCGCCGGGTGCTGACGCCGGCCCTACTTATATCCTACCTGCCTTTTCAATCATAGGGGCGTGCTTGTCATATTCAGTCAAGGGCGAGCGCAGCATTCACTCACTGCTGGCGCCGTCCATGTATTTGAATCCTGTTCCTGACCAGCGCTGATATTGTGGGACGCAGGCGCACTTGTAGATGTCCGGCCGCCTGCGCAGTGAGGCTCTGTGATTACCAGATTCACTGCGCATGCTCTGGGAACATAGCGCGTTAAAGCGCATGCGCAGTGAGGCTGTGTGATTATGACTTTTTCTTCACTTTGAAAATTGTTTAAGTTGGCTGAGGGACTGGGTGGTTTACCTAGGACAAGGAATGGCCATGTGTAAGAAAAACCGCTACTGATTGTAAATTACAGATTCTGTTAACTACAATAAATAAGTTGGTTAACAAGAAACACTTTGATATAGTGCACTACACAATACAGTTCTCTTTTACACACTGTATAGTTTGCTAAAAGGCACACGTTTTAGTGGGAGAGGCCGAAAAATGAACGAGTAATACAACCGTTTATGGATGCTGTAGTGTGGACCCCTAGAGTCAATTCTCCTGGTGGGCCCTAGGCACCCCAGTCCGACCCTGTATGAGGCCTTTACATGGTATCAACGCCTGCGATGAGAACGCCACATCATAGTAATAGCAGAATCACAAATATAAGATTATATGAACAGATTAAAGCAAGATTTCTATTGCTGGCTGCAGAATGAGTTAACTGGGATATCATCAGTGAGTTTGATCTGACTGGAGAAGTAACTACTCTTGTTTTTATTCTTTTGAGCTCCATTCAGCTAATTTATGATTTATCACCTTCCCTGAGCATACATGGAAATCATGGGGTCCCATAGCAGAAGTAATAATTAAGCCCCCACAAAAAAACATTAATATTCAGCGGGGTCACAGAAGAGCATACCTCACAAGTTTGCAACCCTTCCATAGTAATTTTGCCCCAATTGAAGCCCCCTAGTGTTCCCACGTACTAAGATACTCCTTTAATGGCCAAAAATGTGCCCCCAAACACAGTAAGATACCCCCACAGTGAATTTCTCCACTGTACCCTCCACACATACAGTATGATGACTCTACAGTACCCCCGCAAAGTATGATAAACCCCAGTGACCTCTACACAGTATGATGGCCCCCGCATAACCCTCCACACAGTATAATGGACCCCGCACAGCCCTCCACACTGTATAATGGTCCTCATACAGTGTAATGGCCCCCACTATCCACCCAAGCAGTATAATGACCCCCATCAGCCACTTATACAGTATAATGCCCCTCACCACACAGCCCTCCAAATAGTATAATGGCCCAAACACAACGCTCCAAATAAAATAATAGTCCTCACATAAGCCTCTAAACAATATAATAGTCCCCACCCAGCCCTCCAAATAATATAATGGACCCCACATAGGCCTCCAAATAGTATAATAGTCCCCATACAGCTCTTCAAATAATAGAACGGTCCCCACATAGCCCTCCAAATAGTATGATAGCCTGACACATAGCCATTCAAATAGTAGTATAATGGCCCCCACAGAGCACTACAAATAGTATGATGCTCCCCACATAATCCTCCAAATAGTAGAATGATGGCCCCCACATAGTTCTCCAAATAGTATGATGGTCCCCAAGACAGCCCTAAAATTAGTATTTTAGCACCCCAAATATGATGATGCCCCCCAAATAACCCTTCAAATAATATGATGGCCTCCAAGTAGCCCTACAAATAGTATCATGGCCTTCCAGTTTGCCCTCCAAATAATATGATGGCCCTCACAAACTACTTATTAATTAAAAAAAAAATACTCACCTCTCCCCATTCCCCTGCTGTTCTGGTCTTTGCAGCATGTGGTTTGAAACTATGCTCAGCTCGGCACAGTGGACGCGATTTTGGGACGTTATCACGTCCACTGAGCTGAGACATCAGAAGCACAGAGGAGAATGATGGAGGAGGGAGCAGACGGTTCCCTCCTCCATCATTCCTTTCAATTGTATCTGCATCCAGAATGTGGATACAGTTGAAAGTGTGATGCTGGATGCGGGGGGCCCGATGCCTGTGCTGACATCGCCACCTGTCTCACAGTTGCAAAGCAGCTGCGGGGTCTGCCGTTATTAGCGGTATGCCAGTGCCATTGTTATGTGACATGAGCCCCGGGAGAGCCAGTGCCGAGACAGCTGATACAACACCAACACCGAAGGTGAATATAAGTGTTATTTTACTGGGGAGAAACATAGGGATTTAGAAGGGGTTGTCTGATTAGTGGACATCCCCTTTAAGTAATCAAGTTCATTAAAGGGGTTGTCCACTACTGCACATCCCCAGCTTATTACATTTAGGACTTCAGCACCGCTTTTTCCGGACATTGCTATGACTTGTTATGTCCTCTGCAGCCAATTAGCAGATGTTGGTCAATAGTCTGTCAGGACGGACATCTGCTCTGAAGAAATAGAGTTTTTGAGACTTGTAGACATTATGGAATAACGTCCATAAAAATATCCCAAGCCGGTATTGGTCCTCCAAGAAGCATGAAGCCCTCGCTGCTACTAACTTACTCCCATACCTGGATCTACCTAGATGATGAAAACACTTGGACTGTAAGGTACAAATCAGGTGAAATTATGAAACCTGGAGGGAATGTCACTTCAGGTTGTGCGTAGATATCCGTAGATAGAAGTCGTTATTTATCCGCCATTAATGAAATGTTTTGTCCATTTTTGCTCCACAAATCTGAGGCCGATGAATGGGGGAATGGCACCAATGCTATGGAGAATGCCTTGAAAATTGAAAAGGGCGTAAATAAGGCTCTGCTGGACCTCCACAAGATTGCTATGGACCATGCGGACCCTCATGTAAGTGACTCCCCCATAGCGTATAGATACCGCGTGTTCATTTTATAAAATATCCTCCATGAAGGAACAGTTCATGTATCTTCTGTGACCTCCATGTTGTGCTGTTCCTGGAAATGTAATACCACCTGACTACTAGATGTCACGTTCCCCTTTATAATGGGGGGTGTTCCAACACAAGCTGCATATTATGGCACTGTTATAAAGCTATGGGACAATTCATTAGTGTATTTGCACCTTTTTTTTCTAGTTTTTAGTGTTTTTCATTTGCGCCTTGTTCTTCTTTTAATTTGCGCCTTTTTGAAGTCTGCAGCGTTCCCTTTTTTTTCATTGATCATTATGGGGTTTCCGGCTAATTATCTAATTGTGACTTTTTAAAAAGTTGTCACATTTTTACTCAAATATATTTCAAGTGATTTTGTGTTCTGTAGTCCGGGAGGTTTTTTTGCACAAACTTTGCAACATTTTAGCATGCCACTTTTTTGCGATACAAAGACACAAAAAGGTTTAAAGACAAAAAAAATACAGTTTTGATTTTGGGCAAAATCCATGAACCAGGTGCGCCACTTTCAGGAATTTGGCACAAAAAAATCAAATGATACAAAAGAGAAAAGGGACTTGAAAAAATACAATGTTGTATTGGGCCCTATGACGGCACAGCACAGATTTTAGTAAAGGTTTTGCAGGATTACTAAGAGGGGTTCACATGCTATCAATTGTTAAAAAAACAAGCAAAATGATGACTCGGACCCTCTGATTTTCGAGGTATAAGGCTACGTCCCCACAATGAGCTTCTAGTGAGTTTTAGATATAGCAGATTTTCTGCCCCATTAAGTAAAATAGGTTACTTGAATTTTTTTCGAAAATATACAGCATAAAAAACTCACCCAAAACTCATTGTGAGAACGTAGCCTAAGGGTATGTGCACATCATTTAGACGCCGGTGAGTTGTCCTTGGTGAAGCTCTGCCACCGGTGGTTTTCACTCTATACTTTAAAGGGAACCTGTCATGTCCCTAAACGCTATTAACCTGCAGATATGGGGTTAATCTGCAGGTTTATAAAGCTGCCGGGCGTCTTACTGAAAGGCCGGCTACCGGGAGGAAATGCACTTTATTCCCCACGGCAGCCTCCAGCTTTCAGTCATAGAGGCGCGGCCGGCGTGGCTTCAGTCATTGTTCAGTACATAGTGAGCGGCGGCTATAACCGCACCCTGGCACTGACTGACAGCCGGCTAAGCGGCCCCTGTAACCGCTCCCTGTAAACACTGACAGCCGGATCTGTACTGATGTACTGCTGAGCTGTCAGTCGGTGCCGGGGCGTTGTTACAGCTGCCGATCACTGTATATTGAGCGGTGTCTGAAGTTGCGCCGGAAGCTTTAACCCCTTTCTGACATTGTGCATAATAATACGTCCCTGTGCCCTGGGCCTTATGGACCAGGTACGTATTATTACGACACAGGCTGTGCGGGATCAATCGCCACCGGTTGTCAGCTGATTTTGACAGCTGACACCCGGCACTTTAACCCCCTAAATGCTGCGATCGCAGCATTTAGCAAGTGAGTGGAGGGACAGAAGCACCTCTGCTCTTGGATCGGAGACCCTGCGCTGTCCTCACGGGGTCCCGATCGTTGCCATGGTGACACGATGTCATCATGACGACACCTGTGTCACCAGGCACCAGCAAGTTAGTTTGACCATGCGCAGTGCATGATCAAACCAGCTTGTGTCTGCAGCACTGACAGTTTACAAGGTATAGCAGTGATCCTGCACTGCTATACCTTAGAACTGCGATCAGCCTGCTGAAAGTGAAAGTCCCATAGTGGGACCAAGTAAAAAAAGTGAAAAAAAAGTTGTAAAAATATTTTTTTAAAAATAAAAAAATAATAAAAAAATAAAATATTATTATGAAGAAAAACAATAAGAGTACACATATTTAGTATCGCCGCATCCGGAACGACCTGATCTATAAAACTGTCCCACTAGTTAACCCCTTTAGTGAACACAGTAAAAAAAAAAGAATCAAAAAACGGTGCTTTATCATCATACCAACGAACAAAAAGTGGAATAAAACGCGATCAAAGAGACGAATATAAATAAAAATTATACCACTGAAAACATCATCTTGTCCCGCAAAAAGCAAGCCACCATACAGCTCCATCAGCCAAAAAATAAAAAAGTTATAGCTCTTAGAATAAAGCGATTTTTTCTATGAAATAGTTTTTATTGTGTAAAAGCGCCAAAACATAAAAAAAGATATAAATGCAGTATGGCTGTAAATGTACTGACCCGAAGAATAAAGCTGCCTTATTAATTTTACCACACGCAGAACTGCATAAAAAAAACTAAAAAAACAATTACTGAATTGTTGGTTTTTGTTTATTCTGCCTCCCAAAAATCAGAATAGAAAGCGATCAAAAAATGTCACATGCCCGAAAATGGTACCAATAAAAACATCAACTTGTCCCGCAAAATACAAGCTATCACATAACTCTGTCGACCGAAATATGGAAAAATTATAGCTCTCAAAATATGGCGATGCAAAAACTAGTCTTTGCAAAAAAAAAAGTTTAGTGTGTGACAGCTGCCAAATGTAAAAACCCGATATGAATCTGGTATCACTGTAATCGCACCGACCCGAAGAATAAAGTCATCTAATCACTTAAACCGCACGAGGAACGGTGTAAATAAATAAATAAAACCAATTCTTCACCTGCTGTTGGTTTGTTCATTCAGCCTCCCAGAGTTCGCAATATGGCTCTGCCCACATTTATCCTGTGCTCTACGCTCAGCGCTTACACCGGGGTTTCCATGTAAATCTCTGAAATACGTGATCCAGACGGAGCCTCCGGCGGAAGATTCCCTGTAATGAGGCAGATGGAGGCACCGTCTGGCCTGTGATCCCACGGTGTCCGTCTTTTTATTAGGCGTGAATAAAAGTGCCGTCGGCCACAGTTTTGCGAGCCTCTGATAAAAAGAACACCGCTGAACAGAGGCCACACAGAGTCCAGAGTAATTAACAAATAAAGTAGCACACTGCAAGGCTAAGTATGTAAACATGAAATATGGAATATGAATAGCATTACTGCTGTAGAAAATAGAAATAAATGAGAAATCTTAGCACATAAATTGGCCAATTCATGTGTATCTGGCAGCCGCGGTAAGGCGTTTCTCAGTGCCAGGACCCTACCAATGTGAATACCTCTCTAAGGGACAGGTACACATGAATTGGCCAATTTATGCGCTAAGATTTCTCATTTATTTCTATTTTCTATAGCAGTAATGCTATTTATATTCCATATTTCATGCTTACATACTTAGCATTGCAGTTTGCTACTTTATTTGTTAATTGTATATGGAGGTAGCTTCTCCTAGTAAGCACCTGTTCACACCTATTTCTCGTATTAGAAGTGCCATCAGTTTTTTCTGTTTACAGAGTCCAGAGTTAGGCCGGTTTCACATGTCCTGATATTTCCAGTATCGGAAAAACCGGTACGGGAGATATACGTGTCCATGTGCACCTGTGTGGCAACCGTGTGCCGCATCAGGAGCGCACATTCCGCCACCTGGGAATCAGCAGTACAGTTACCGCTGTTCCCAATCACCGGGTGCTGAATGCTGCCCTCATCATTGTAACCTGCTGGCGCTGTGATCAGCACAACCAAGGGACAATGATGAGAGTAGTAGTCTGCTCCCGCTGTGTCCTAGTGTAAAAATAAGAATAAAATTAAAAAATCCTTATACTCACCTGCCTATCAAAGTAAAAGTGAAGTACCCTTAGCTCTTTCTTACATTCAAGCATCTGATGCTGATGCTCAGTCTATGTAGATGGCATCTTAGCTGTTGCTAGGCAACTTCCTTATAAGGTGAGATGCACCTGTAAGATTCCATCACAAGATTCCATCATGACATCACTGCTATTATGACATCATAATTCACAACCACTACTTATACAAGCGTTTACACTTCAGTGTCACTTTGATACCCCGGTGTCATTGTTGTCAGTGTTTAGCTACTTATCTAGTGATATACTGATTGCGCATTTCATTGAAATGTCTGGAATTTCTCCAGACAGACTTCAGGAGTTGGCACTACTCCAGGGGATTCTTACCACCTATACCCCTAACTGTGTGCTACCACTACCCGATGGTGTCCTCAGCTTCACTTACCGGCTGGTTATGGAGCTTGTACGGGACTGCTTGACCAAATACTACCAAGGTCGTATTACCTCAGAATATCTTCAGCATTTACAGCAGAACATCAGGACATTAGTACAACAGGTAAATAGCAGACAATCTGCACAAATTATTATTATTATGTCTAGTTGGTCTCCCTTACTGTATAGTGGTATTATTGGTAGTAATAAAATTTAGACTTTCTTCAGTGTCAGGCAGGGTCATATTTGTAATAGAGATCCCCATTTTGGGAAGAGGGTGTAAAAGTGCAGCATGAGCCTGTATGATTCAAATGTCAGGGCTAGATTTCATTCCTAGTCCAGTCCTTGTCCCTTAGTAAAGACACTTCATTTAGCACCTTAATCCGGATTTCTTATAAATATGTAATTATGATTTTTATTGTGTATAACAAATATTAATAATTTATCTCAGACCATAGAACTAGCCTCACTGATTAGAAATGTAAAGTACCCACAGTTCTTTCTTACATTCAAGCATCTGGTACTGATGCACAAACTATGGTTTTGCCACCTTAACTATTGCTAGGAAACTTCCTTTCACGGTGAGATGCCCCGTTAAGATTCCATCACAAGATTCCATCACGACATCACTGCTATTATGACATCATAATTCACCACCACTAATTATACAAGTGTTTTTATGCTGTATAAAAAATAATAATAATAATAATAATACAAATCAAATAATAATAATGGAATACAAGTTTATTTACAGAAAATTGTTCTTTAGATCGACACCAATATAATATATAAAATGTACCAAATGTGTAGTAATTGTAGCTGCAGATAGACAGGAGTAAAATGGTGACATAAATGGCCTCCTCCATTCTGCACTTTCTCTCATGATTTTCCTTTTGTATTTATTTCCATCTTTATAGGCTGAAGAAAAAGCCCAAAGTGGAAAATTGGCCTTTTTTAAACAACTGGCCCAAAATGTCCTGAATATACTGGAGAGTCCGGCCCGCTCACTGGAGCACCTGGTAAGGAGCCATCATCTTCTATATCACATGTCCTTGTCCCCTCCAGGCAGGCACAGGATATTTCATGACCGCCTGTCCCTGCGGCTCCATCATCTGTGATGGCAGTCTGTACTCAGCGGTGGGAGTTTGTATTTCTGCCTCTGTTTTGCTCGATCATCACAATCTTCCTTCTTGTAAATGCTGCAATTCTGATAACAGAGATCAGTTGTATATACAAGTACCTTATATATTATTGTTGATTTACTGGAGGGAGTGGCTGTGTATAGTCCGTCCAATACTGAAATTACCAGTAAATCCAATGTTTAGTCCTTCCTATCTATTGTATATGATAATTTAGTATTTGTGAAATGTTATACTAATTGTACATATTATAACCATCAGGAAACATCCGAAGGTGACTCCGAAGAGGGGCAAACCGTGAACATGCCTGACCCTAATATTAGTCAGTTAGAGCTAAAAACTGATCTGATTGAAGGTAAGCCGATCATCTAATATTTTACATTCAAATATCCAGATATTATAGAGAATGGCAGAGAATATGTAGATTTACTCTTCATTCCCTGTAATGGAGAGGGATCATGTAATTCTACTTCACGCCTGTGTGGTCTTCTCGGCTCCAAAATGAGGGTCATAGATCCCCAATCATGTAATTGTTCAAAAATACCATATTTTGAAGACTATAAGATGCACCGGACCATAAGAAGCAGGTGAAATTTTGGAGCGGAAAATAGGAAAAACATTTTTTTAATAAAATGGTGGAGCAACTTATAATCCAATTTTGTGGTAACTTTTCTAGGGGAAAGGCGGCGGAAAGATGGCAGCAGCAGGAGTGGGGCGATGCTGCACTGAAGTCCCTGCACTTCCATGGTTTTCAATCTGGTGGACCTTGGGAAAATCTCCACCGGAGGTGGCGCATGCACAGATTGAGATCTCGGGAGACAAGATCTCAATCTGCATGCGCCATCTCCAGAATCCATTTTTCCGAAGTCCACCACACTGAAAATCATGGAAGTGCGGAGTCTCCGGCGACATTTTCTGAAAGCCCAGGGGCCGCTGCATCCTTGCACCGCCGAACACCCCCTCCTCCCAGCCTGGGGCCCACAGCATCGCCCCACTCCTGCCGCCGCCAGCTTCCTGCAGCAGTGACCCTGCGTCCTGGGGCCTCGCTTCACCGCAACCCCCCCCCCCTCAGTAAGCTACGTTGGGATAAGACGCACCCCCATTTTACAGAAAAAAGTGTGTCTTATAACTTGAAAAATACGGTAATCAGATCCTGAACAATCGCCCAGTGTATCTATCTCTGGATGTGCCATAAATACTGTATATTTAGTATGTGCAGAATACCAGATATCTAGTTTTTATATCATTTACAGAGATCTTGTCATGTCCTTCATTATATGGATGTGTTATATATTAAGTACTGATATAGACTGATACATGACATCTTTTCATTATTTTATCATTATTTTAGAAATAACTGTGTCGACGGCCAGTACTGATGGTGGAATATGTGAGACACCAGAGATCCACGAATCTGCCAGTGTAAGTATCAGAGGAGACGTCTGTTTATCATCAGATAACGGGGTATGAATTACACATATAATATTATACCCCAGATGACAATGGGATATCTTTGCTTTTATGTAGATCAGATCTATTGTGAGTAATGATGGCATTGTTATTCTGCCTCTTCTGTGTGATGCCCCTTATCATACCCTGCAGTACAGTGATATCTATGCATGGGGAATATCCCCTTAAAATATAATACTGTCTGTGGAGGGTCCGGCTTGCATCATGTCCTCTACATCTGCTGCAATGTAATCAGCGTGGACATAATATAGAGGAGAAGTTCCTGCATCTGGAGCTTTTATTTTCCTGCAGATTCTATGTCTTAATGTCATTTCTTATTATTTCTAGGCCTTGACCGGATCATTGAACTTGGAGACAAGTCCTAGTAAGACCGACTTTAAACCAATCAAACTGATCAGCAGTGGAGCTTATGGGTGAGCTTTATGTTTGCATAATATACATTTCCTAGTGTTCCTTATGACAATGCTTCTGTCTCTGTGCCCAGCCCGTACAACAGAGAAATGCTCTGAGTCCATACTGTCCACAAGAGATGAGCGAATCAGGCAAAATTCTAATTTGCTTGTTCACGTGGACTTGTGAAAATACGATTCAAGGAGAAATTAATGTCCCTTATTATGCTCTGGGGCCTCACCAGGCCCCAGAACATAATAAGCATAAGAAACATACTTATACTCCCCTTACTGCTCAATTCTCTAGCCCCTCCACTTCTCACCGTCACCCGTCCGGTCCTCACTGCCTCTTCAGTTTGCCACCGCTCACGCTATGCAAGGACTTCAGGCTTTGAGAAGGTCTGAGAGAGTTCTATGCAAGAGCATAAAAAGTCACAACATTGTGACACCGTGACTGTTCTTGCGCTTGTGCATAATCCTCCCAGATCTCATCAATGTTGGAAGTCCCGTCCCAGTATGAGAGGCATTTGGATTTCAGCATTAGCAGCAGAGATTTGAGGATGCGGCAAGGAACGGACGGTTGAGGCGGAGGGGCCGTAGAAGTGAGTATAAAAATTTGTTTATTTTTAAACTTTTTTATGGCCTTTCAAGATTTTGAAAATGGTGGCCAACGCTTGACATTTTGCTAAATCCATGAGTAAGCAAATTACAAAAAACAAAACAAACAAAAAAACAAAACGCCATTTTGGTGAATGCAGAATTTTGCAAAATCTGAGTAGAATTTAATTCCACTCAAATGTGTTAGCTCATGTCTACTGGCCACATCTATATGTCATTATTTAGGTCAGTTAGGACGTGACATAGATGAGGACCTCGCATAGGTCATCATTTATGTTGTGTAACTTGATGGATTTCTACATGGATTTCTAGTGACATCTAGTAGTAACCAGACAATCATGTGATGAGGTTTATAGACAAAATGTTAGTAAGAATTCATTATAAATCATGGATTTTCCTTCTCTCCAGAGCCGTCCACTTAGTGCGACACAAATACACAAGCCAGCTATTCGCTATGAAGAAGCTGGACAAGGAGAACGTGAATATTCCAAGAAGACTTGAACGTGCCTTTCTAGAGAGGGACATCCTAACATTTGCTGATTGTCCATTTGTGGCCTCCATGTTGTGCTCCTTTCCAACTCCTCATCATCTGTGTATGGTCATGGAGTATGCAGCAGGTAAGTCATATCCATTGTGCCTATATCCAGCCTCAATCTGCTTATCTCTAGCATCTTCTCCATAATCTGAATGTGACCACATGGACGGTTACATGTCCATACTGCATTTACTATAAGTTATCTGTTACCAAGATGCCAGGAAAATCATTATCTCTGTGAAAGTCTCTGGTGAATGTCCTCACTGAGAATGGCAAAAATATCCACTGAGGATAAAAGGAGGATTTGACTCAATTCTAACAGTTTGTATAGATGAGCATTTCACAGAGTAATGAATAAGAGGCTTGTAGATGAGGCACGGCTCTGTCTTTTTATATTGGGTCACTCTGCTTTATACGCTCTACATTAGGCCTCTTTCACGCTTCAGTATTTCTGGTACGTGAGGTGACAGTTTACCACACGTACTGGAGACACTGACACATGTGCGCACATGTCAGTGTTTCCACGGACCGTGTGTCCATGTGATCCACACGTAGACATGTCTGTTTTTGGCCAGCAGGACGGATCACACAGACCCATTCAAGTCAATGGTTCAGTGTAAACACATACCGCACACGGATGCCATCCGTGTGACATGTGTCGGCGCCTGGGAATTAGCGATAAAGTTAGCGCCGGGTGCTAAACGCTGCCCTCATCATTGTCCCCTGCCGGCGCTGCGATCAGAACCAGCAGGGGTTAATGATGAGGGTTGTCTTCTCCCAGTGTATTTCTACCTGTAAAAATAAGAATAAAAAAAAAATCTATACCCTCACCTGTCCTAAATGTCCCCCACTGTAATCCATGAGACCGCTCAGCAGAGGAGCCGGGGAGAATGACTCCTGCAGCGAGCGGCCCCGAATCTGCGCTGAGCTCAGCGAGCGGTGTCCTGTCACTCACTGAGCTCAGCTGAGGTCTGGCGTCGCTCGCTGCAGGAGTCATTCTCCCCAGCTCCTCTGCTGAGTAGTCGCATGGATTACAGCAGGAGATACTTAGGACAGGTAGGTGAGTATAAGGGTTTTTTTTTATTTTATTCTTATTTTTACAGGTGGAGACACCGGGAGCAGACTACAACTCTCATTATTAACTCCTGCTGGTGCTGATCGCAGTGCCGGCAGGGGAAAATGATGAGCGCAGCGTTCAGTACCCGGCTTTTGGGAATAACGCTAACTGTACACTGATTCCCAAACGCCGGTGCGTGTGCTCCTGATGCGGCACACGGACATCTCCGACACAGGTTTTTCCGGTACCAGAAATATCCGGACGTGTGAAACCGGCCTTATACAGTATATAAAGCAAAACCACAAATGAGACTGCTAACACCTTTAACTAATTATATATTTATTTATTGCAAGATACATAGTATATATAGCTCATACTTTTTTGGCCAGAATAGTGTCTCTTTTTTGTATGAGTTACCTTGTTATTTTTAAATATTTATTCCACGTGACTAATAAAGATTCATGCTTTTATATGGGATGTTGCTTCATTGCACTTATTTGTGCAGCTCTTGCACCTTTGTGGTTTTGCTTCATAGACATTTAGTGCAGTCCTAGTTACTATTCGGGTATGCTCCAATGGAGGGTTTTTTGCATTATTATACAGTATATCTCTGTGTATGACGTCCTGCCCCAATGTCTCCGCTCATTTCTCATTCACACTCCTCATGTGTCATTTACATTGTAACAAACCCTCTCCTGTCATATTTGCTTTCTGCTGTAGGAGGAGACTGTGGCAGTTTTATGAAGAACTATGGGTGTTTACCTGTCCCCTTGGCTCGTCTGTACATTGCAGAAACGGTTCTAGCTGTGGAATATCTGCACAGCTATGGTGTAATGCACAGAGACCTGAAGCCTGAAAAGTAAGTGACACTTGTAGTATAAGAAAGGGGAAAAAAGATATCGTTTATTATACAATCTATTTGCAACTTGGGGCTGACATCCTCTTTTTTTCACAGCCTCCTGATAACGTCAACTGGTCATATTCAAGTTACAGATTTTGGGCTTTCCAAACTCTGCCTCATGAGACCAACATCAGAGATCTACAAGGCTCCAATTGAGGACATCACCAGAGAGTTCCATGATAAGGAGGTAGGCAGGAACTTGTTCTTTACTCATCTCCTCCATTTCTCCTTCTCTTATACTTTCTCATCTAGAAAACGTTTCCACTGATGTTATTTGTCACAATTATGTTCTCTGATCATTATCTCATTCCTCTGTTTTTTCCAGATTGCTGGCTCCCCTCATTACATAGCCCCAGAAGTTATCTTAAAGGAAGGCTATGGAAGGCCAGCTGACTGGTGGTCAATTGGGATCATCCTATATACATTTCTTGTAGGACGTGTACCATTTTATGGGCCTTCCAAATATGACATTTACAGCCATATTGTCAGGGGTAAGTAAAATAATCTGATTGCTGTGTAATGTCATTGTTATTTGAATAGATTAGTTGTGTGATTTAGTTACTTTTGTTAATATAAAAGATTTTTGTTTTGATAAAATAAATTAAGATGTTTCATTTTCTGTAATATTTGCTTTTTACATAACAGATGACATATATTGGAAACTTACTAATTCGGCTTTTCCAGCCACAGCTCGGGATATCATCATTGAGCTGCTCAGAAAAGATCCAGCACAAAGACTTGGGACAGGTAATGTATATAATACTATTATTAATGACTTATTACACCTCTGTGAACAGAAAATGAATAATGAGGATCAGCACTGAGGTTTTGTTCTCTACCAGCTTGGCCATTCCCCATTCTTCATGCTAAGACTTTCAGTACATCTACTTCACTTCGGCTCTGTTACGTCAACCGTTCAGATTAACGCCCCCTTCACACGTCCGTATAAAATCAGTACTGAAACCAGTACCGGAAAAAAACAGTACTAGTGTCATCAGTGTTTTGAATCAGTGTGCCATCAGTGTGCCATCAGTGTTTTTCCGGTACGGCAAAGAAAAAGAAATGATAAAGTATCTCTTATACTTTGTAATGTTAAACAGATACAGCGTAAGGAAGGCACACAAATGGCACACGGATGCCATCTGTGTGATGTACGTGTTTTTCAGGGTCCCATAGACTTGTATTGGCACTTGTCATCTGTGCTGCCACAAAAAAACAGCAGCATAGATGATAATGGGTACGGGTGGCATACGTGAAAGAAAAATGGATGCCACATGTAGTGCAAACACGGATATGTGTAGGAGGCCTAAGAAACTTGTCTCTTTGACAATAACTATATCACTATTCATTGTTTTCCTTTTCAAGGAGGAGCAAATGAGATCAAATTTCATCCATTCCTGCGTAACTTAGATTTTGACAACCTTCTAAGTCAGAAGTCGCTGTTCATTCCTGATCTTGAGTCAGAAGAGGATACCATCTACTTTGACAGTAAGTAGAATGAGACATCATCTGCAGAAAGCTGCTGTGTGTCTTGTATTTCATTTTAAGTGAGAATCAGTCCCCACCTTGATTCATGATCAAATGGTGACTGTTCAGGACAAAGTATTATGCTAATAATCTCGATTAACTCTTGTACTTTTCAGCTCGATGTAGCAGACATCAACATATTGATTCAGATGAGGGGGACACAAGTGAAGATAATGACTGGCCGGAAAGCCAAAACTTTCTATCATCTTCGCATAGGCTTTCTAAAGTAAGTATGTGACCAATAAGATCCATACAACCTGTAATTAAAATAAAATTGTAAAATATTAAAATATTTTTTTTTCCTCTTTGTATTAGCTCTGTTCCATCCATACCAAGATGATGAACAATGAAGAACCCAAGTCACCTCCAGGGTATTCACCAGAAAGTGCAAAACAGTCAGACATGTGAGCAAATTATTTTTATGGGGTCCATTCTGATATGTGTTCACAACACCAAATTCAAGACGAGTGTAAGTCGATACTAAATCCAGTATCGATGACCACATGATTGCTGATCACCATGTTTCTGACTTGTGATAACGCTGGTGATGAAAGTTGATAACTATGACCAGCTTTAATTTCCAGTTCATTACAGGAAAATAAATATTGCTAGTGATTCTCCATTCTTGCTGGTAGAAGAGGGTCTTGAGCACAGCATCCCCTTCATGTTATTCAGATGTCCTAATGGGCTTTGCAGACAGGTGTTGTATCCGTATCTATTGTTTTCACTTGTAATTTATATGTTTTTCTTCTACCAAACAGACAGAAAGATTCTCCCCCCTCTAAGTCTGAAGACAACCAGACGCAGAAAGATTCTCCCCCTTCTAAATCTGATGACAACCAGACACAGAGAGATTCTCCCCCCTCTAAGTCTGATGACAACCAGACGCAGAAAGATTCTCCCCCTTCTAAATCTGAGGATGACAACCAGACACAGAGAGATTCTCCCCCCTCTAAGTCTGATGACAACCAGACGCAGAAAGATTCTCCCCCTTCTAAATCTGAGGATGACAACCAGACACAGAGAGATTCTCCCCCCTCTAAGTCTGATGACAACCAGACGCAGAAAGATTCTCCCCCCTCTAAATCTGATGACAACCAGACGCAGAAAGATTCTCCCCCCTCTAAGTCTGATGACAACCAGACGCAGAAAGATTCTCCCCCCTCTAAATCTGATGACAACCAGACGCAGAAAGATTCTCCCCCCTCTAAATCTGATGACAACCAGACGCAGAAAGATTCTCCCCCCTCTAAATCTGATGACAACCAGATGCAGAAAGATTCTCCCCCCTCTAAATCTGATGATGATAAGCAGAGGCAGAAAGATTCTTCCCCCTCTAAATCTGATGACAACCAGACGCAGAAAGATTCTTCCCCCTCTAAGTCTGATGATGACAAGCAGTGTTTCACTGCTGAAGGCAGACAGTCATCCATATTGTCAGGTATGTATAGCTCTATAGGTCATTCTATTGCAGCCTGTGTCAAAAAGTGTAATGTGAAAACAGCCCAACATTTCATTTTATAAAAATCCTCACTCTTAGGCTGTGTGCCCACGATGCGTTTTTCAAGCGTTTACGCTGCGGAATTTCTACAGCGTAAACACTTGGGAAACGCTTGGTAAACCTTCCCCCATGGTCTCCAATGCAATTCCGCACTTTCAATGCCCATGCTGCGTATTTTTCCGCAGCGTTTATGCTGCGCTCAAAAATACGCAGCATGTCCATTAATTTTGCGGACGCGCAGCGTAATCGCCGCCATTGACTTGCATTAGAACGCGCTAATTCCGCAAGACTGCATCTGTACTTGCGTAATTGGCGCTTTCTAATGTGCGGATGGTACCCAAGTCTGGAGGAGAGGAGACTCTCCTCCAGACCTGGGTACCATAGAATCTGTAAAGAAAAGAATTTAAAATAAAAAATAAAGCTTATAATCACCTTCCGATGTCCTCCCAGTGTTTTGTCCACGCCGTCCGGTCTCTTGCAATGCTCGCGCTGTTGTGAAGGACCTGTCATGACGTCACTGAGTCATGTGACCCATCACATGACTCAATGACGTCACCGCAGGTCCTTCACAGCACCGCGAGCATTGCAAGAGACCGGACGCAGCAGAGATGACACCGGGAAGACACCGGAAGGTGAGTATAATCTTTTTTTTTTCATTTTTTACCATTCTTATTCTTTTTTTTAACTATTACTCGGTCACACTATATAAATCCATGCCGGTTGCATGGATTTAAATAGTGTGACCAACTTGTCAAGCACTTTTCCAAGTGATGCTCAAAATCGTTTGGAAAACTTCTTGAAAAAACGCATGCGAAAGCGCATGTAAAAATGCTGAAAAAACGCTTCTCTCTGGCAGAAAAAACGCATGTAAATCTGCATGTAAATCTGCATACGTTTTTTTCTGCCAGAGAGAGGCAAAAACGCTCTGCATCAAATCTGCTACGTGGGCACATAGCCTCATAGGTTATAATTTTTAATGCATAAGAAGCCATTCAGTCTTCTGCCAAACTGATTCTGAATACTGCACCCATGGCTCCATCTAGGCCTATACTGATCCTTATCACCTTAAGAATGCACTGAGGTTTTAGCTAACTTATTTTAAGATATTACTTGCAGGATGCCGCAGTGTTATCATGTTAATAAGGGGACATAGTTCCCTGGCTAGACACCACATATCGGAAAACCTACAGGTTTCATATTAATCAGTTCACAAGGCAATCTAATTCTCAGACCCTCAGGTGGTTTTATGTATATATGACATATTCTCTCTATTATGGTGCAATAATCAATTACCGGGACTACAGGGTACAAGAATAACAGAATTCTATATAAAGATACAAAGCTAATCTTTTAGGAGTTTATAATATACATCTTTTTCTTGTTTTTTTTATCAGAATCACCAGTTCAGGGGAAAAGAAAATCTGCATCGAAAGATCGACAAAAAACAGAGAAGGTAGAAGAGAGAAGAAGTAGAAGAGGTAAGTGTAACAATAAGCTCCATGTTGCATGATGTCAGTCAGTGAGAAGGAGTCATGTGGAGCAGATATTATCTGTAGGATTACTGACAATGACCCCGTACATCTGTATGGATACGACTCCTCTATCATCCTGTCACAGTGACACTACAGTAGTATCCTCTAATACATACATGTCAAACTCTGGCCCGTGGACCAAACCTGGCCCGCAGGGTGGTTATATTTGACCCACGACAACAGAACCACCACCACTATTTGGGGCCATTATTCTGTATGGAGGACAATGTGGGGCCCATTATACTGTACGGAGGACTATGTGGGGCCATTATTCTGTATGTAGGATTATGTGGGGTCCAAGTTTTTCATTTTGGCCCTCTGTGTGTTTGAGTGTGACATCCCTGCTCTAATATGTAGTCCCATTACTTACATTAGTTATGTCTCTTTGTCTCCTCTCACAGGTTCCACCTTCCGCCGGCTGATATCATCTTGCCGGCGTGGATTATCCAGGGTTGCTCGCTCCATCAGACAAAGCTGCATATTTGCTCCCTGTCATCGGAGCAACACAAACATCTCAATGTGAAAAACCCTTCATGTCTAGTGCCTAGTACAGCATGTCCACCATTAAAGATGCACCTGTGTGGAAGGACTTGTACCATCTACCTGTGGCCTTCTGACCAGCAAGTAACATCTGCAGAAGAAGGCCCTCCAAGAACATCTCTTCATTCTTCCATGTAATTCTTAATAAAAAAAAAACTAAAAAGAATCATTTCAAATTGATTAATGTCCCTTTGCATTTAATGTAATACTACTGACATTTATGGCATATCAGTACTAAACATCATATATGTCTGATGAGAGAATATCGTTTCCATGTTTCATGTTAATCCTCTAATCCTCAGCCAAAAGTGGAAGAGAAGACCAGTGATTCTGTTACATCTACGAATGACAGTCAATCCAGGGAAAAACACCTTCTGATCCATACATTTTTCAGGCACTCTGATCCTTTTACCTTCATGTGGCTCTACTTAAGGTTTATGTATAAGAACCAGTTGAATTCAGTACTGGGCATCCTGGGGGTCCCAGCAGCCACATCCCAATTGTTCAACTAAAAAAGACATACTGTATTATAGTGTGATATATATATATATATATATATATATATATATATATATATATACACACTGTGTGCAGAATTATTAGGCAAATGAGTATTTTGATCACATGATACTTTTTATACATGTTGTCCTACTCCAAGCTGCATAGGCTTGAGAGCCAACTACCAATTAAGTAAATCTGGTGATGTGCATCTCTGTAATGAGGAGGGGTGTTGGCTAATGACATCAACACCCTATATAAGGTGTGCTTAATTATTAGGCAACTTCCTTTCCTTTGGCAAAATGGGTCAGAAGAGAGATTTGACGGGCTCTGAAAAGTCCAAAATTGTGAGATGTCTTGCAGAGGGATGCAGCAGTCTTGAAATTTCCAAACTTTTGAAGCGTGATCACCGAACAATCAAGCGTTTCATGGCAAATAGTCAACAGGGTCGCAAGAAGCGTGTTGGCCAAAAAAGGCGCAAAATAACTGCCCATGAATTGAGGAAAATCAAGCGTGAAGCTGCCAAGATGCCATTCACCACCAGTTTTGCCATATTTCAGAGCTGCAATGCTACTGGAGTATCAAAAAGCACAAGGTGTGCGATACTCAGGGACATGGCCAAGGTAAGGAAGGCTGAAAAACGACCACCTTTGAACAAGAAGCATAAGATAAAACGTCAAGAATGGGCCAAGAAATATCTTAAGACTGATTTTTCAAAGGTTTTATGGACTGATGAAATGAGAGTGACTCTTGATGGGCCAGATGGATGGGCCAGAGGCTGGATCAGTAAACGGCAGAGAGCTCCACTCCGACTCAGATGCCAGCAAGGTGGAAGTGGGGTACTGGTATGGGCTGGTATCATCAAAGATGAACTTGTGGGACCTTTTCGGGTTGAGGATGAAGTGAAGCTCAACTCCCAGACCTACTGCCAGTTTCTGGAAGACAACTTCTTCAAGAAGTGGTACAGGAAGAAGTTGGTATCGTTCAAGAAAAACATGATTTTCATGCAGGACAACTCTCCATCACATGCATCCAACTACTCCACAGCGTGGCTGGCCAGTAAAGGTCTAAAAGAAGAAAAAATAATGACATGGGCCCCTTGATCACCTGATCTGAACCCCATAGAGAACCTGTGGTCCATCATAAAATGTGAGATCTACAGGGAGGGAAAACAGTACACCTCTCGGTACAGGGTCTGGGAGGCTGTGGTGGCTGCTGCACGCAATGTTGATCGAAAACAGATCAAGCAACTGACAGAATCTATGGATGGAAGGCTGTTGAGTGTCATCATAAAGAAAGGTGGCTATACAGATCACTAATTTTTTGGGTTTTTGTCTTTGCATGTCAGAAATGTTTATTTCTATATTTTGTGCACTGATATTGGTTTACCTGGTGAAAATAAACAAGTGAGATGGGATTATATTTGGTTTTTATTAAATTGTCTAATAATTCTGCACAGTAATAGTTACCTGCACAAACAAATATCCTCCTAAGATAGCCAAATCTTAAAAAAAACCACTCCAACTTCCAAAAATATTAAGCTTGGATATTTATGAGTCTTGTGGGTTGATTGAGAACATAGTTGTTGATCAACAATAAAAATAATCCTCTAAAATACAATTTGCCTAATAATTCTGCACACCGCGTATATCTATATATATAATCGTCTTATCAAGGCTGTCTGTCTGTCTGTCGGGGAAATCCCGCGTCACTGATTGGTCCAGCAGCGGCCAATCAGCGACGCGGGATTTCAGAAAAAAGATGGCGGCCGTTAGAGGCTCATCTGCGGGACGGAGCTCAGCGGCGATGCAGCCGGGAGATGACTGGCGCGAGGCTCTCATCTCCCGGCCGCTAGCAGCAGAAGAACCCCGACCGGCGAGCAGCCGCTCATCTCCCGGCTTCTCGCAGTGGAAGTAGCCGCACAGGCAGTGGCGTTGACCTCCATGCGGCTAGGGTGTCAAGGGAGGACCGGGGAGCGGCGCTGCGGGTCGGGATACTTCTGCTGCGAGAAGCCACTCATCTCCCGGCTTCTCGCAGCGGAAGTAGCCACACAGGCAGCGGCGCTCCCCGGTCCTCACCAATACGATTCTGCTCCCCGGTCCTCACCTATACGATTCGCTGATTGGTCGCGGTCTCTGGCCGCGACCAATCAGTGATCTTGGCGCAAAAGTTAAACACCGCTGTGCTGATTGGTCGCGGCCGCTGCCCGCGACCAATCACCGATTTGGACGCCACATTTAAATAGCGGCCACGACCAATCACCGATCTTGGCGCAACATTTAAACACTGCTGTGCTGATTGGTCACAGACGCTGCCCGCGACCAATCAGCGATTTTGGCGCCAAATTTAAACACTGCTGTGCTGATTGGTCGCGGACGCTGCCCGCGACCAATCAGCGATTTTGGCGCCAAATTTAAACAATGCTCTGCTGACTGGTCGCGGATGCCAGCCACGACCAATCAGCGAGATTGGCGCCAAATTTATACAACGCTCTGCTAATTGGTCGCGGACACCAGCCACGACCAATCAGCGAGATTGGCGCCAAATTTAAACAATGCTCTGGCGCCAAATTTAAACAACGCTCTGCTGATTGGTCGCGGCCGCCAGCCGACCGCGACCAATCAGCGAGATTGGCGCCAAATTTAAACACCACTCTGCTGATTGCGCCCAGTCGGCCGCATACATATTCTAGAATACCCGATGCGTTAGAATTGGGACACCATCTAGTATATATATAAATATATTCACTTGTGGAAAACCCTTTTAACTAGGGCTGTGGTGTCAGTAAGTCAAATTTCCAACTATAATAATTACTAATACCAAATATACTGCAACAAATAATAGTAAATATTCAGCAATTTATGCATGAAAATAATTTATAATATACAATATTAACACTATATAAGTATTTACATTTTTTTCTACCTGCAGTTGGAGTTGGTACGTTCTTCTGATACTAACTCCACAGCTCGGCTTTTCCTTCTTTCCTGCTCCTCTAACATAAAAGTACAGCAATTAATTACGACAAGTTAATCATTTAAATGCTGCTGTCAATCTCTGACAGCAGCACGTAAATGTAACCAGTGCCACTGCTTCCATTTACCAGCTCCCATCTGTGCCCTGTGACATGATCTCGGGGGCTGATGGGTCACTAGGACAGTGAGGGCCCTGTGCCCGCTGTCTTGGTGCTCCTCTGGAGCTCATCTATATGCTGAGCTTCAAAGGAGACCGAGATTTAGGCTACCGTCCCACTATCAGTATTTGGTCCAATTTCACCACAAATGGATTTTTTCCCCATTTTTAGTACATTGAATAGTAAAATGAATCATTCAAAACTACAAGTAACCCCAAAGTCATGCCAGTTTCCATGGCCCAGAAGATTCTCTGAAGGAAGAGTGTCATTGGGTGACTGCTTCTTTGGTAAATACCATAAACATTAGCACTTAAAAAGGTCCATATGTCTGGAACCGTATAGATGATTTCGAAAGAAGCAAAAAAAAGCTCAGTGATAAGAAACAGATGATGGTTATTAATGAAACACACTAACTGGGTCACATTTAAAAGTGGTGTACCCCAGGAGTCAGTATTGGGACTTCTATTTAATACAATTATTAATGACCTTTTGGGGGGTATACAGAGTAAAATTTCAATATTTTCAGATGATCGTAAACTCTGCAAGGTTATCAGTACATAGGAGGATAATGTAATATTACAGAGGGATTTATGTAAGCTTGAGGTTTGGGCTGAAAAATGGCAATTGAAGTTTAATGTAGATAAATGTTCTTGCTTGGGACAAATTACAATGTACAATTATGTACTAAACACTGGGAAAACCATCACTGGAAAAGACTTGGGTGTATGGGTGGACAGCAAACTCAACTTTAATAACCAGTGCTAGGCCGCTGCTGCCAAGGCAAATAGAACCATGGAAGCATTAAAAGAGGCATAGATGCTTATGATAAGAACATAGTTTTGTCTGTATACAAGTCACTAATTCAGCCACATTTAGAATACTGTGTATAATTTTGGTCTTTGGTGTATAAGACGGACATAGTTGAACTAGGACGTATGCAGACAAATGCAACCAAGGTTATTAAGGGAATTGGTGCACTGCAATTCCAAGACAGGTTATCAAAGTTAGGGTTATTCAGTTTGGAATAATGAAGGTTTAAGGGCGATCTTATTACAATGTACAAATATAAGAAGAAACAGTATAGAGATCTTATTAAGGAACTTTTTACATATAGACCTTCAACGATGACAAGGAGGCACCCTCTCCTACTAGAAGAAAGATGGTTTCTCAGTCATCATAGATGGCGATTCTTTACTCTAAGAATAGTGAAATTACGGGACTTTCGGGAACATAAACATCACAGTAAAAGATAATGCCTTACCAACACCAGGTCAGATTACCAGTGCACCGCAGGATGCAGCAAGCCTCCATGATAAAGGCGGGGGCAGCACATGTGCAAAATACTAATGCCGACAGCCACTCACTAACCTACCAATTCTTGGAGGGGGTGGCTGTGTAGTATTATACATGCACACCGATGGAGTTGTGAGCTTGCGTATTTTGGCCAAAATATCGTCCAATACCTCATGTGGTGTACTTATCTTATATACTATTTTTCATCTTTTTTGCACATCTTTTTGCAGGATGCAGCCAGGCCTCTTTAGTGTTGGCTGGGTGAATTGGGGCGTCTGTCCTGTGGGGGTGCATGTATATAGTTCTGGGCAACCCGCCTGATCTAATACTATGGGCGTCATCAATACGCTGCAAGCAAGACATCAATAGGCTGCAAGCCAGACACTGTGTATCACACATATCTGTGTGACTGGCGCCCTATGCAGACTCCATCGGTGTGCATGTATAATACTACACAGCCACCCCCTCCATGAATTGGTAGGTTAGTGAGTGGCTGTCTGCATCAGTATTTTGCACATGTGCTGCCCCCGCCTTTATCATGGAGGCTTGCTGCATCCTGCAGTGCATTGGTAATCTGACCTGGTGTTGGTAAGGCATTATCTTTTACTGTGATGTTTTTTGAAATTATGTCCAATGTTCACCATTTTTAATATTCAGACTTTCGAGAACATCATATTGTAATTGTTGATTTACTAGACAAGTTCAAGTATGGCCCGGATGCTTTTGTTGAAAAATATATTACAGGTTATGGGAACTAGATTCTGTGATAGGACGTTCATCCAGGGAACTAGTCTAATTGCCATTAGTGGAGTTGGGAAGGATTTTTTCGTTAATAGGGGGCAATTAGCATCTGCCTCATGGGTCTTTTGCCTTCCTTTGTATCAACATGTTAGGTTATAGGTAGAACACAATGGATGTCTTCTTTCAATGTACTGTGTGGGGAAATGTATTGTCAGGGGGAATCATACTGTACATCATGCTGTGTGTAATAGGACCGTGGGGGCATCATATTGAGTGTGATAGCCACTGTGGGGCCATGAAAGTGGTATCATACTGTGTGTAGGCATATATGAGGAATTGGACTAGATTAGAATACTGGCATTCGAGAAAGAATGTCACACCGATTGTACTCCCGGGATTATGGTGTGCTGTGTAATAATATATGGTAGCAGGACCCCTCTAGTCTTCATTCCAGGTATACTAACTGCTCAGTGTTACATTGATTTGGTCGTGGAACCAGTGATATGGACATTTCTTAAACGTGCCTCAGTAACTATTTTTCAACATGGAAATGTTAAGCTACATGTTGCAGGTGCTACTGTGAGCAGCATGCTTGACTTAAACATGATACCATGGCCAGAAGCATCTCCGGATTTGACTCCCATCAAGCACTTCATTGGTCGAGCATTGCAAAAGGAGTTGCCGTCAGCAGATCTTGATGATTTGTGTGCCCAAGTGCATTCATTATTCCTCTCTGCTCTGCCTTGCTCACCGCTCCGGCGGTTCCTCTCTGCTCTGCCTTGTCCACCGCTCCGGCGGTTTCGCCCTGCTCTGCCTTGCTCACCGCTCTGGCGGTTCCTCCTGCTCTGCCTTGCCCACCGCTCCGGCGGTTTCGCCCTGCTCTGCCTTGCTCACCGCTCCGGCGGTATCTCTCTGCTCTGCCTTGCCTACCGCTCCAGCGGTTCCTCTCTGCTCTGCTTGTCTACCGCATCTGCGGTTCTGTTCCTGAATCCCAGTTTGTACTGGACCCTATCCAGCCTGCGCTCCAACCTGCTAGTGCCTCCCTGTCTGCACTCCAGCCGTGTTTGCCAGTACCCCCCTGTCTGCATACCAGCCGTGCCTTGCCAGTGCCCTCCTGTCTGCATACCAGCCGTGCTTGCCAGTATCCTCTTGTCTGCACTCCAGCCATGCCTGCCAATACCCACCTGTCTGTGTGCCAGCCTAACCTGCCCGTTCCTGCATTCCCCGGTGTGGGTCAGCAGCTGTGACCGGGGTCTAACCTGGAGTAGCACCTGGTCCCTCTGCTCGGTTCCTCCTTGGTTCACGAAGTCGTTAGCCTCCGTGCGACCTTGGTGGGATCGGGTAGATACTTAGTTATGCCCCTCCAGGCACTCCTCGGTTCATGGTACAGTGGGATCACTAATCACGCTCACGCCAGTCAGTCCAGGCACGAGTGTAACAGTTTTATTTATGTTGTATCGTGTTTGAAGGTTGCCTTTTCCTGATGGCAGGTTTCAGCTCTTTCCAAAGATGCTCAATAGGATTTAGGTCAGGGCTCATAGAAGGCCACTTCAGAATAGTTGAAAGTTTTCCTCTTAGCCGTTCTTGGGTGTTATAAGCTGTGTGTTTTGGGTCATTATCCTGTTGCAAGACCCATGACTGAGACCAAGCTTTCTGACAATGGGTAGCACATTTCTCTCTAGAATCCCTTGATAGTCTTGAGATTACATTTTACCCTGCACAGATTCAAGACACCCTGTGCCAGATGCAGCAAAGCAGCCCGAGAACATAACAGAGCTCCTCCATGTTTCACAGTAGGGACAGTGTTCTTTTCTTGATATGCTTCACTTTTCCATCTGTGAACATAGTGCTGATGTGCCTTGCCAAAAACTTCAATGTTTGTCTCATCTGTCCATAGGACATTCTCCCAGAAGCTTTGTGGCTTGTCAACATGTAGTTTGGCAAATTCCAGTTTGGCTTTTTTATGAAATTTTTTTCAACAATGGTGTTCTCCTTGGTCGTCTCCCATGAAGTCCACTTTGGATCAAACAACAACGGATGGTGCGATCTGACACTGATGTTCCTTGAGCATGAAGCTCACCTTTAATCTCTTTAGAAGTTATCCTGGGCTCTTTTGTTACCATTCGAATTATCCGTCTCTTTGATTTGTCATCAATTTTCCTCCTGCTGCCACGTCCAGGGAGGTTGGCTACAGTCCCATGGATCTTAAATTTCTAAATAATATGTGCAACTGTAGTCACAGGAACATCAAGCTACTTGGAGATGGTCTTATAACCTTTACCCTTAACTTGCTTGTCTATAATTTTCTTTCTAATCTCCTGAGACAACTCTTTCCTTTGCTTCCTCTGGTCCATGTTGAGTGTGGTACACACCATGTCACCAAACAGCACAGTGAGTATCTGTAGCCCTATATACAGGCCCACTGACTGATTACAAGATTGTAGACACTTGTGATGCTAATTAGTGGACACAACTTGATTTAACATGTATCTGTTGTCACATTATTTTCAGGGGTACCATCATTTTTGTCCAGGCCTATATCATGAGTTACATTTTTTAAAAACTTCTGTGGAAGCAGGGTTGAAAAGCAATGTCTGACTTCCATTTGTTCATTTTCATAGATTTTTAATTTATTATTACTTTTGTCAGATTCAAATTATTTCTGTGACCATTGTGGGTTTTTCCTTTCATTAAACGAGGAGTACCAACAATTTTGACCACGTATGTATGTATGTACAAACACACACACACACACATATGTATATATATATATATATATATATATATATATACACATACACACATACATACATATATATATATATACACACATACATATACATACATACACATATATATACACACACATACATATATATATAGTGATGTAGCAGACATCCCTTTAATGGTTTGGTGTGTTTTTGAATGACCATGTACCTTCCTCTTTAACGGACTGGTCACATGACTGTGACATCACACAGGTCCTTATGCACACAGAGGGTGTGGACACATGACTCTGACATCAGTTAAGGTCCTATCTGTGTGTGTGCTGCAGTATATATAAACCCTGTGTGATTTGTGACAGGTGTGTTCCGGTGTGTAGGAGTTCCTGGGTGTTGGGAGCTCCTGTGTGGGCACCGTGTGAGCGGCACGAGGCTGTTCCCTGTGTGTGGGGAACACCGCTCGTGGGAAGTCTGGTGAGGCCTGGTGGACTCCGGTGGAGGTGAAGCCTGGATCCCTGTGAGAGTGTGGGGGATGCCAGTAAGCCTCGGAGTGCCACACAAGCACCGCTCGTGTGAGGCCTGGTGAGGCCTGGTGGACTCCGGTGGAGGTGAAGCCTGGATCCCTGTGTGTGTGTGTGGGATGCCAGTAAGCCTCGGAGTGCCACACAAGCGTCCTGGAGGACAGAGCCTGGATCTGTGTGTGAGAGATGCCAGTGGTCTTGGACGGGTGGAGGTCTGGAGACCACGTGTGGTCAAGCCTTAGAGTCACAGTGGTGAAATGGACTAAAAGCAGCTGAAAGCCGATAAAGGTAATACTCTTTATGTTATGGACATTTTCATGGACATTGTTTTATTACCTTGCGGAAGGCTGTAATTAGAGCCAAGTGGGCCGGTGTGCCACTTGGGCTCGTGGACATTATGTATGTGAAATACGGTTTATGAAGTGTAATAAACTGTGGATTGTGAAACACGGCAAAGTAGTTGCTGGTGTGCAGTGATTGACGCAGCAAAGCGAGTATCCCCCAGGATAATAAGTAGTGCTGCCTTACAATATATATACACACACATATACATACATGTGTATATATATATATATATATATATATATATATGTGACACCCCAGGGGTCTGGTTGCCACAGTAATAGAGATATTATGTCTGAGAGCAAGTGGGAGGTTTCTCTGGTCAGGATCCCTAAACATGCAACACGGTCCGCCCAGACCTGGGAGGGGAGGAATCTGCCCTTTTAAACTGGGTCTGGGGCGGGATTAGAGTAGTCAGAGTGAAGCTGCAGACAGAGTCAGAGTCTGGAGAGGGAAAGTGAGATCAGGAGCTCTGGAGGAGCAGTAGCTGAAGTCCAGGGGCTGGAGCTGAGCAGAGCTCGCCCTGGACGAAGACACTAAAACCGGACACAGGAGTCCGAGGCTGTGGGGACTGATATACACCCAGCAGCAGAAACCAGCCGGCAGGGGATTCCAGGTCCTCTGGCCATAGAAGCCCGGAGGCTCAGTCACAAAGAAGGGACCAGCGCCGCCATCCAGGAGCGGAGGCTAACAGAAGGCCCCAAGTCACCAGCCATACGGGTGAGCACCACACGGTATACTCAGGGACGTGGGCTACTTGTAACCGCTGACAGCAAGGTAGCCAGGAAGAGTGCAGATAAACGGGGAGGCCTACAACTCCACCTGGCCAGGGGAACTCCTGCTTGCTCGCAGACTGACCAGGCCCCTTATACTAGCCAGTACTCCCGGGAGGGTCTGCCTTGTACCATCAGTAAAGACCCTAAACTGCACCTCCCGTCTCTGTGATTCCTTGCCGCTCCTGCACCATTAGCACTGGGACCCTCAGACCATCACTCCCATCATCTTCCACATTAGCTGCCCTGAGGCAATACTTCTCCCGTGGGGAGTCATCCCATACTCGGCTGCGCAAACAACATCAGCCTCAGCGGTCTGCAGCGCAGCGGCGGTCCCCACTGACCGCAATCCACGGGTGGCGTAGTCGGACACTTATTACAATACAAAAAGACTGCCACTGGTTTGACCACCCTGGGCACGGACCGGGTCACCGCCACACGGAGACTACAACCCCCAGCATTCTACAACAGGCCCGGTTCCGGGTTCCCCTGCACAACACAGGCCCAGGGGGTGCGTCAACTTTGGCGTAGTCGGCAGGATTTCGTGCCCGCAACCACCGGGTACTGCGTGCCTGAAAAAGAGACTTTTATACTTACCTGTGGTGAAGTTTCCCGCCGTCCGGAGTCGTTTCCCGCCATCCGGAGCCGATTCCCGCCATCGGACGCCATCTTGGACTGTTTCCCGCTTTCTTCTGCCTTCTTCCCGCCATCCGCAGCTGCTTCCCGCCTTCGGACGCCATCTTCGGGACGCCGCACGGGAAGAAGAGGGGCGTGGACGCCGAAAGCGCGCGAGATCCGAAGCTCCGCCCCACGCTCTGACGCTGCGCAAGGTCCTGGAAGGGAGGAAGAGCGACGCTGACGTCATCGGAGCGCGACGCCAGGTCCTCAACCCCGACGATCGACTGCGGAGCCGCGGCCTACGGAAGAAGAGCATTGCAAGGTAGGCCACGGTCCACTAGGGGGGAGGAGGATGCCGGACACCGAGGGGAGCTCCACTGCCACAGCCACCGCCAGCGCAACCGCTGCAGCAGTCATGCCATTCACCATGCCCTATATCCCGGGGGCAACCTGGCTACCCCAGTACTCAGGGGAGTCACATACTCTAAATGACTTTAGAGAAAGACTGGATAGCCTCTTCCAGGTGTACCCCCTCACAGAAGAGCAAAAAGTGAGCATCATGGTGGCCCAATTAATCGGGGCAGCCCAAAGGGAGGTAAAGTCCTGGCCACCTGGGAGGAAGAGGACTGTCAGAGAAATACTAGCCCGGCTGAAAGACACATTTGACACCCGCACCTCAGCCGAAATAAAACTAAGATTTTATGGGTGCAAGCAACGGGCACATGAGAGTATAAGAGACTATGCTCTAAACCTACAAGAGGCCCTGAGAGCCATTAAGCAGGCAGACCCTGACAGCGTGGGAAATGAAGATAAGCTGTTGACTGAACAATTTATTGAGGGTCTACTGTGCAATGCCCACCGAACCCAGTTGCGGGCAATGGCCTTACAGAACCCTGACCTGGACTTTGCACAGTTCAAGGACAGAGCCATCCGGGTGCTCCGAGAACCGGCACCAGGTGGCGCTGTGACCCACAGGCGCCCTGCTATCACTTACCACCAGGAGACGGCGCCCTTGTCTGCAGGGCCTGTGGGAGCTGATGCGCAGGCTTTAAACAGTGACCCGGCTACTGACCTGCACCATCAGGTCCAAGAGCTGACTAAAAGCGTTGCCGCGCTAACCAGAACTGTGCAGTCTTTACAGGTCTCTTCTCCAGGAAAGATCCAGCTGGCATCCGGACCGGAGGACGTAACGTGGCGCCGACTGAGGAGGACCCCACCGGCCAGAGGAAGACCCAGCGACAGATACAACGAGGAAGGACGACCCATCTGCCGCCGCTGCAATCAACCCGGACATGTGGCAAGGTACTGTCATTTAAACGGGCACAACCTGGGGTAGAGGGCCAACCCCCAGGCATAAGACCATCAGGCCCATCAAACTGGCGTGATAAATACGTAGGGGGACGTCCAATCTTGCCTGTTGTACTGGATGGCATTCCTATGAGTGCCCTACTAGACACTGGGTCACAGGTGACCACCATCCCGTACGTGCTCTTTAAACAGTACTGGAATGACTCGGACATAACCCGCTACCCAGATGACGACCTGAGTATCATCGCCAGCAATGGTCAGCCCGTGCCGCAGGTGGGATTCAAAGAGGTGACCATTAAGATCGGTAAAGTCGAACTGGCGGCACAAGGACTGATTATAGTGGACATAGACCGTCATGAGAGTCACCCTAGAATAACCTTGGGAACTAATGTGATTGAAAATTGTCTTGCAGAGGTGATTCTCATTTTACAGCAGGTTGCCAAGAACGCCAGTTCCGGCCAGCAGCGTGTGCTCCAAAAAGAGATCCGGGCACTGATGAAGCGGCAACAGGTGGAACTATCTGGTGGTGAGATAGGTAGCGTGAGAATGTGTGACCCGTTCCCTATTGCCATGCCCCCAAAAAGTGAGATGATGATTTGGTGCCGGGCAGCTATTGGTCTAAGAGGTAGAGACTACCAAGCAATGGTAGAACCCGTCTACTCAGACAGTAGGCCCACCATTTTGACAGCACGGGGGGTGGTCGATGTACGCCATGGGAGGGTGCCCGTTCGCATCATAAATATCGGGGAGAGAGAAGTACACCTGCCCCGGTATGCCACGCTAGCCAAATTGTTCACCATAAACCAGAATTCTGTACAGGCCGTGGAACCCTTGCCTCCATCTCAACCAGAGGAAGGTAACGGCTCTAAGAAACCAATGGAGGACTGGTGTCAGCAACTGCATTTGGGTACTGACTCCACTCCCTCACACCAGAAACAGGGAGTCTATCGGGTGGTTCGAGAGTACGAGAGAGTGTTTAGTAAACACCCGCTAGACTTCGGGCGAGTAAAGGGGGTAGAACACCACATCCCCACGGGAGACCATCCTCCCATAAAGGAGAGATACCGACCCGTACCCCCGGCACACTACCAACACGCCAAGGGGATGCTTAGAGACATGAAGGAGGCTGGGGTAATCAGGGACAGCTGTAGCCCCTGGGCAGCTCCACTAGTCTTAGTGAAAAAGAAAGACAACACCTTGAGAATGTGTGTAGACTACAGGAAGGTCAACCGTATCACACACAAAGATGCGTACCCGTTACCAAGGATAGAAGAGTCCTTAGCTGCATTAAAATCTGCTAACTTCTTCTCTACTTTGGATCTCACTAGCGGGTACTGGCAGGTTCCTGTAGCAGAGGCGGACCGGGAGAAGACCGCATTCACCACCCCGATGGGTCTCAGTGAATTTAACTGTATGCCGTTCGGGCTCTGCAACGCACCAGGAACCTTCCAACGGTTGATGGAATGCTGTCTAGGACACCGGAACTTCGAGACGGTCCTGTTATACCTGGACGATGTCATCGTCTATTCCAAGACCTACGAGGACCACCTGAAACACCTGGCAGAAGTGTTTGAAGCTCTGGCAAACTACGGCCTAAAGGTGAAACCCTCCAAGTGTCACCTCCTGAAACCAAAGGTGCAGTACCTGGGGCACGTGGTGAGTGCTGACGGAGTGGCTCCCGACCCTGATAAGATCACCGTAATTAAGGACTGGCCAAGACCCTCCAGCATAAAGGAAGTGCGGCAGTTCCTCGGGTTGGTAGGCTACTACCGAAGATTCATTCCCGGTTTCACCAAAATGGCAGCCCCTATGCAGGACCTCCTGATAGGTCAATCTCGGAAAGCCAAAAACCAGAAGCCGTCCTTCAGGTGGGAAAAGCTGGAAGAGGAGTCCTTTTGCCAGCTGAAGATGGCCCTCACGGGGGATGAAATCCTGGCATATCCAGACTACAGCCAGCCCTTTATCCTCCACACGGACGCAAGCAACATCGGGCTAGGAGCCGTACTGTCCCAGATCCAGCAAGGGAAAGAACGGGTAATCGCTTATGCCAGCCGAAAGCTACGGCCCACGGAGCGGAACCCTGAGAATTATAGCTCATTCAAGCTGGAGTTCCTGGCAGTAGTGTGGGCAGTGACCGAACGCTTCAAGCATTACCTTGCCTCCTCCAAATTCACCGTGTACACGGATAACAACCCGTTGACACACCTGGACACTGCAAGGCTCGGTGCCCTGGAACAGAGATGGATGGCCCGCCTGTCCAACTTTGAATTCACCATCAAATACCGGGCAGGACGATCAAATGCCAACGCGGATGCCCTGTCTAGAATGCCGAACTTACCGGACGTAGGGGAAGATCCAGAAAATCTGGAAGAAGTTGAGCTCCCTGCGTTCCACCGTCATGGGATTACCCTGTATTCCCACCGTGTGAAGGACAGGCGCTCCGTGACGTTCAATCCCTTGCCCCACTACAACTGGGCGGAGACGCAAGACAGTGATCCCGCAGTCCATTTGGTGAAGGAAATGCTGACCCAGGCCGATGCCCGTCTTGACCCAGATGCTCCGGAGGAGACCAAGCAACTGTGGAAGGAGAAAAGTAAGCTGTTCCTCTACAGGGAGAAGCTGTGCCGGAGAATGGTTAACTCTCGAACGCATGAGTTGACCTGGCAGGTAGTGGTCCCAAGACGAGACGCGGCTATGGTTCTGGAGGCATACCACAACGGAGCAGGGCATTTCGGATGGAAGAAGCTGGAGTTCTTGTTGCGTGAACGGTTCGACTGGGTAGGCATGAGAGGAGCCATCGAGAGGTGGTGCAGAGACTGTGGCCCGTGCCACCTGAGAAGAAAGGACCGTGCTAGCCAGAAGACTCCCTTGCAGCCCATCATCACCAGACAGCCACTGGAACTGGTAGCCCTGGACCATGTGAAACTGGCTCCAAGCAGATCTGGGTATGTCTACGCCCTCACAATCGTAGATCATTACTCCCGGTTCCTGATGGTAGTCCCGGTCAAGGACTTAACGGCTCAAACAGCAGCTAGAGCCTTCCAGCAGCACTTCTGCCGTCCACACGGGTACCCGGACCAAGTGTTGACAGACCAAGGACCAGCCTTCGAAGCGGAGGTCTTCCAGGAGTTCTGCAACCTGTATGGCTGCAAGAAGATAAGAACAACGCCCTATCACCCTCAAACCAATGGACTCTGCGAGAAGATGAACCAGGTGGTGATAGATCTGCTAAAAACATTGCCCCTGGAAGAACGCAGTCTGTGGCCTGAGAAACTGCCCGATCTGGTGGACCTGTATAACCACATCCCTGTAGGTTCCACCAACTGTACCCCGGCTTACTTAATGAGAGCAAGACCTGGTAAGCTGCCTATCGACCTGGATATGGGAGTCCTGACGCCTGAGGACACCTCGCCAGAGGCAGACTGGGATACAGAACGGCAGCAGCAGTATCGGAAAGTACAGGAGAGCGTCGAGCGAAGTCTGTCTCAAGCTAGAGAAAGGCAAGAGAAGGCTTATAACCAGTATGCTCCCGCTGTTCCCCTGGTACCTGGAGAGCAGGTCTTGAAGAGGAAGAGGCGGCTCCACAAGTTGGACGACCAGTGGGAGAAGGACCCGTACACCGTACTGCCATCAAGCCATGAGAACCCAAAAATCTGCGTAATCAGTAAGGATGGAGGAGAAACCACAGCCATTGTCTCCAGAGACCACCCGAAGAAGTGTCCCGAGCAGCTGCAAAGCCCTGAAGAAGATCAAGAAAACCCTCAACCCGCAGAGGAAAGGGAAGAAATGATCAGTACAGTACTCGGAGACTTCCCCCGGTCTTGGACACAAGTAAACGGCGCTGTCGTAGTACCCGTCCTCACCTTTCTCCAGCCAGCCCCGCAAGTGCCTACAGAGGAACCGGTGGAGCTGGAAGAGCAGCCGGCCCAAGGGGCAGAAGAGTCCACACCAGCAGTACAGGAGGATCAACCCTCTGCTAGTAGTGAGCCTGCTGTGTCCCTAGTGAGCCAAAGAGTGCGCAGAAAGCTGCCCAGCTTGCCCATAACACCTCCTACACCCTGTAGTGCAGAACCAGTTAGTGAGCTCCGTAGGTCCACTAGAGTCACTAGAGGTCAGATGCCCGCTCGCTGGAGAATCTAAACCAATGCACTGTAAAGTTGACTGTTTATTGAAAAATGTTTATGGTTTATGTTTGTTGCCTGTTACTAATTATGTTTCTCAGTTACCCTGCAGATTTATTTGGACTAACAGGTTATGGACACTGGATAACCGGAACAGTTTTGTAGATAGTTGCACGTTGGTGCCTCTTGCGAAAACGGTCGCAGAAGAGAAAACCTGTCTGGCGTGGCCTCCTTGCGGCCCAAAGTAGTTAGTATACCCTTGCAGCCACGCCCAAGGACAACGCAAGGGGTTTGCTTTGGACAGGTCCCCTATTCTGTGCCAAGACTTCGCCTTGTTGGGTGAAATGGACAGCCCCTTTGTTTCATAAATTTCACCTTGGGTGATATGGACACCCGGTCACGGAAACGCCGTGACCTCTACAGACTAAAGCTTCTTGTAAATATGTTGTCTTATTATTGTTATACCTTGTATTTATGTTTCTTTAAAAATGTGTTTAGTCCCGGAGTACTAAAATTTACTAGGGGGGAATGTGACACCCCAGGGGTCTGGTTGCCACAGTAATAGAGATATTATGTCTGAGAGCAAGTGGGAGGTTTCTCTGGTCAGGATCCCTAAACATGCAACACGGTCCGCCTAGACCTGGGAGGGGAGGAATCTGCCCTTTTAAACTGGGTCTGGGGCGGGATTAGAGTAGTCAGAGTGAAGCTGCAGACAGAGTCAGAGTCTGGAGAGGGAAAGTGAGATCAGGAGCTCTGGAGGAGCAGTAGCTGAAGTCCAGGGGCTGGAGCTGAGCAGAGCTCGCCCTGGACGAAGACACTAAAACCGGACACAGGAGTCCGAGGCTGTGGGGACTGATATACACCCAGCAGCAGAAACCAGCCGGCAGGGGATTCCAGGTCCTCTGGCCATAGAAGCCCGGAGGCTCAGTCACAAAGAAGGGACCAGCGCCGCCATCCAGGAGCGGAGGCTAACAGAAGGCCCCAAGTCACCAGCCATACGGGTGAGCACCACACGGTATACTCAGGGACGTGGGCTACTTGTAACCGCTGACAGCAAGGTAGCCAGGAAGAGTGCAGATAAACGGGGAGGCCTACAACTCCACCTGGCCAGGGGAACTCCTGCTTGCTCGCAGACTGACCAGGCCCCTTATACTAGCCAGTACTCCCGGGAGGGTCTGCCTTGTACCATCAGTAAAGACCCTAAACTGCACCTCCCGTCTCTGTGATTCCTTGCCGCTCCTGCACCATTAGCACTGGGACCCTCAGACCATCACTCCCATCATCTTCCACATTAGCTGCCCTGAGGCAATACTTCTCCCGTGGGGAGTCATCCCATACTCGGCTGCGCAAACAACATCAGTCTCAGCGGTCTGCAGCGCAGCGGCGGTCCCCACTGACCGCAATCCACGGGTGGCGTAGTCGGACACTTATTACAATGCAAATAGACTGCCACTGGTTTGACCACCCTGGGCACGGACCGGGTCACCGCCACACGGAGACTACAACCCCCAGCATTCTACAACAGGCCCGGTTCCGGGTTCCCCTGCACAACACAGGCCCAGGGGGTGCGTCATATATATATATATATTACACTACCGTTCAAAAGTTTGGGGGTCACCCCCAAAATTTTGTGTTTTCTATAATAACTCATACATTTATTTATCAAATGAGTTGCAAAATGAATAGAAAATATTGTCCAGACATTGACAAGGTTAGAAATAATAATTTTTATTTGAAAGAATAATTTTCTCCTTCAAACTTTGCTTTTGTCAAAGAATGCTCCCTTTGCAGCAATTACAGCATTGCAGACCTGGCATTCTAGCTGTTAATTTGCTGAGGTAATCTTGAGAAATTTCCCCCCATGCTTCCTGAAGCCCCTCCCACAAGTTGGATTGGCTTGATGGGCACTTTTTGCGCACCATACGGTTAAGCTGCTCCCACAACACCTCAATGGGGTTGAGATCTGGTGACTGCGCTGGCCACTCCATTACAGATAGAAGACCAGCTGCCTGCTTCTTCCCTAAATAGGTCATGCATAATTTGGAGGTGTGCTGTTATAGGAAGAAATTGGCTCCAATCAAGCGCTGTCCACAGGGTATGGCATGGCGTTGCAAAATGGAGTGATAGCCTTCCTTATTCAAAATCCCATTTACCTTGTACAAATCTCCCACTTTACCAGCACCAAAGCAGCCCCAGACAAACACATTACCTCCACCAGGCTTGACAGATGGCGTCAGGCACTCTTCCAGAATCTTTTCAGTTGTTCTGCATCTCACAAATGTTCTTTTGTGTGATCCAAACACCTCAAACTTTGATGCGTCTGTCCATAAAACTTTTTTCCAATCTTCCTCTGTCCAATGTCTGTGTTCTTTTGCCCATATTAATCTTTTCCTTTTATTAGTCAGTCTCAGATATGGCTTTTTCTTTGCCACTTTGCCCTGAAGGCCAGTATCCTCTTACATGCCAAGAGTGTGCAAAGCAGTCATCAAAGCAAAAGGTGGCTACTTTGAAGAACCTAGAATATAAGACATATTTTCAGTTGTTTCACACTTTTTTGTTAAGTATATAATTCCACATGTGTTAATTCATCGTTTTGATGCCTTCAGTGTGAATGTACAATTTTCAAAGTCATGAAAATACAGAAAAATCTTTAAATGAGAAGGTGTGTCCAAACTTTTGGTCTGTACTGTATATGTCCAGGAAGACATGCACATTTTCTCTTAATTTTTTCTTTTTCCTTTAAAAATGTATTCTTTTGATCTAAAGTAATGGACGGTATAGAGCCTGATGTTTTTTCATATACTGCTGAGGAAGAAGAACGGATCCTAGGTGCGCTGAAGGATGATGGGACTTTTTTAAGTACACCTTCCCTAGTGGATCTTAAACGTAAATATGAAAGTGATTCTAAAAGGATGATTATTCTACAACTGCATTTGGTTACTTTGGGACAGTATTATAAAGCTCGGAAAATACCACGGGGTTTACGTTCAAATATAAGACCCAATCTTTTTGGAAATAATGTGACTTTTTGCTCCCGTTTTTGTCAAATCTCCAATAGATATGCCTTGGATATAATTTTGTTGAATATTGACTTTTTACAACAGGAAATATTGAAAATGACAACTTACATTGTGAATACTGAGGAAAAATTGAAATCATTGCTCAAAATTGAGGAATGGGATTCCTTCAAGGATTTAATAATGACTAAGGTGCAGGGTTTGCGCATGGAATTTGAGGATGTAAAACGTCGTAAATGGAATCGAGATATGGAGGATTATCAAACTGGTCACATTTATAACTGGCAGAAGGGTGGATCTAATTCATCATGGAGTAAAAGAGGTTATTTAAGGACTGATAAAAGGCCTAACAAGCATGATATAAAAGGACATTTACAATTGTGTGATAATTTCTCCTTTAGACCTAGATCAGGAGCAACAGAGAGGATCCAACGGAAAAGAAGAGGGGGCAAACGGCACCGAAGACAACAGAAAAAAACAGGACAAAATCAAACCACAGCAGCAGAGACAAGTGATGACACGGAAAAAAGAAATGAACTCGTGGTAAATATCTCTAAAAAAAATTTGACCATATCACAGATGACTGTCTTGAATAAGGGTTTGTCATTTAGTATGAGCAAACATGTGGACTGGTTTCAGCTGGAGCTAGATCTCCAGAGATTTTTTTAGAAATGTCAAATTGAGAAATTGGTTTTCTGGTAGTGTGATTGTCCCTAAATGTATAACTAGTGAACTTAGTCTACAACAGGTTCAGGTGGCCAAAAGGGGTACCTTTACGCCACCTGTGAATCCTCCGGTAATTAATGCATTTATGGAAGCGGTACAGAGGGATGTGAAAGCATTGAGAGGGAACTCAAATAAAAGACTGAAATCTCCAAATTTGAGTACAGAGGAGATACGGGCTTTGCAGGACCATGTCCATGACAGCGACATCATTATAAAACCTGCCGATAAAGGTGGGGCTGTCGTCGTCATGGACAGGGTCATGTATATTGAAGAAATTAGAAGACAGTTGAGTGACAGTGAAGTTTATGTCAAGTTGGAAAAGGATCCAAAATTTCTATTTTTAAATTATTTGAAAGTTATTTTGGATGGGGATTTGGAAAATAATATAATTGATAAAGATCTTTATGATTATTTATACAGTATGTGGAGAATCCTACCACCCCTGTGATATATGTACTTCCTAAAATACATAAAAATCTTAATCATCCCCCGGGACGACCCATAGTCTCCGGGGTAAATTCATTAACGAGTAAAATTGGAATTTATCTTGATAGAATATTAAATCCATTGGCGAAAAATACTAAATCCTTTGTGAGAGATACCATGGATTTTTTATTAAAAATACAGGAAGTTGAATTAAAAAGTGAGGTCATTTTGGCCTCATTTGATGTGGTATCTCTATACACCTCCATTGATAATGGTAGGGGGGTGGAGGCGATTGAACGGAGACTGTCTTATACGGATCTTAGTGAAAATAATAGGAAATTTATTATTGAATTATTAGAGTCCATATTATATCATAATTATTTCCTATTTGGTGATGAATATTTCCTCCAGAAATGTGGAACCGCGATGGGGGCCAATATGGCCCCTGCTTCTGCAAATATTGTTATGGCTACATTGGAGGAGAACTTTGTCTATGTGTCCCACCACTTTAGACATGTCATGGCGTGGTGGCGATACATAGATGACGTCTTCCTCCTCTGGACAGGTACACAAGGGGAACTGGAGGATTTTTATGGATATTTGAATCAGGTCGATAGGACTGTCAAATTTACATTGGTGAGTTCATGTAAATCTATTCAGTTTTTGGATGTTTTTATCACACAGGAAAATGGAAAATTATTGACCTCCCTCTTCATTAAACCGACGGATCGAAATGATTTCCTGAGGTATAACAGTCACCACCCAAAACGCATGATAGAATCATTACCTTTTAGCCAATATTTAAGAATTAAAAGAATAAAGAGTAGTGAGGAGGGCCTGTATAAGAGTGCACAGAAACTTACGAAAAAACTTAGGTCAAGAGGTTACCCTCAGAGACTGTTAAATAAACAGGAAAAAAAAGTCAGTGGATTAAATAGGGATATTATTCTGAATAAAATGACCAAAAATAATAAGGATGATAGAATACCTATGGTATCGACATATGGTGAAGAGAGTGAACAGGTGGCAAATATAGACAGGAGTCATTGGAAAATGTTAAATAGATGTTTCCCGGATGTGCCAGAATTTAAAAATCCCCCTCTTTTTTCTTATAGAAGAAATAAAAATATTAAAGATGTACTAGTACATTCAGATATTGGCCCCTCTAAAACTGTGACTCAGACATTCATTAAGGGTAGAGGTAGAAAGGGTTGTTATCCATGTCTTTCATGTGTCAACTGCCCGTTTATGTTAAAAGGTGATCGGTTTCTTCATCCAAAAACTCAAAAAGTATACAACATAAAAATTTTTTTTACATGTGATTCTGACTATATAATATATCTGTTAGAGTGCCCCTGCTCACTTTGGTATATAGGAGAAACTATGTGCGATTTTAAAACTCGCATGAATAATCATAGACATTCCATTAGAAAAAAGAGGATGGACTTACCTGTATCAAAGCATTTCGTGGAGGCGGGACATACTGTGATACAATTAAGATTTAGAATTATAGATGCGGTCCCTTTACAAAGACGGGGTGGAGATAGAATACGATTATTAAAAAGAAAGGAACTTGAGTGGATCCATAACTTGAATACGTTGAAGCCAAATGGACTGAATGCTGAATTTATTACAGCAGGTATCACCTGAGGAGTATGTTCAGACATCAGCAGTGTATGAAATTTGGGGTATTTTAAATATAATTGGATTTTTATATTTTAATATATTTATATATGGATATTTTTGGTTTCTTGCAGATCAATCACTCTCACTATGATATTTTGTGGAGTCGACGCGACCTGCTGCAACATGCGTATAAAGAAAGGGAGACTTCCTCTGGGAATGGATTTTTTCTTAAAAAAATGTTTTCTTTATATATATAGTAGTTGAAAATATTCAAGTTTCCACCTAATGAAGTTATAAAAATATATTTCTACATTATGAAATGGTATTCCTGTTTATGGAGAGAATTGAACTATAATGTATTCCCAATTATCGCCTGAGATTGGGAAAGGGGTGGGGACCTGAGGAAGGTTCCTCCTCTGACCTCTTAATTTCACTCCATGGATGAACCTAGGGATAGGGAATTCCATGGAAGGGTGTTTGGGTTATGTATTAATATATTATCTCTCCGTTCATTTATGGACATAGGAATTACCGTATGGATACTGTTATTATAATATAAATAAATTGAGAAATTATGAATAGGATGGTGTCCCTGATAATGAAAAGTGGGCGCGTTCTTGCAGTTAATAGAGGATAGGATTAATTATTTGAGTGCACATTTTGTTCATATTTGAAAATAATCTTCTGGTGGAGTTTGCCAATTAAAAAGATAGCGACCGTAGTGTTAGAAGTGTAAAGCGCTTGCCCGGTGATGTCACGATATGGGCGGACTAGGTTTGCCCCGGTCATGTGACAAAACAATGTGGGTCCCATGGGAGACATGCGCAGATTGGATTCTGAGACGTCGAGAACAGCGTGGAGGAAGTAGGATGTGTGGTTATGCATGATTGCTGCGGGGTGAGTCGCACCCTCATATGTATTATTTACAATGTACACCTGGCACTAATAATTATCAATCAAAGCACTTGTCACTTTATGAGAGTTATGGATCATGATATTGATGATAATAATGTATCACTATGTATGTAATTTTAATATTATTTTGAGATATGCACTTTTGCACTTTCTTTGTGAAATCATGGTTTTGTATAAATTAATTGTAATTATGGAATCACTGTTTGTAACTATATATATTGCACCATATGCATTTGAACTCTGCTTGAAAAAGGTTCTATGAACCGAAACGTTGCTTCTTGGGCTCATTAAAGTCCATTTTTTCTAACGAATTTTTGGAGTGCTGCCTTTTGATATACTTTCCATTGATATGCAACAGTTTGGACAGACTGCTTGGAGGCCTGGCACCTGCTAGTGAGTAATGATTAAATAGTGCTGTCTTATATATATATATATATACAGTACAGACCAAAAGTTTGGACGCACCTTCTCATTTAAAGATTTTTCTGTATTTTCATGACTTTGAAAACTGTACATTCACACTGAAGGCATCAAAACTATGAAATAACACATGTGGAATTATATACTTAACAAAAAAGTGTCAAACAACTGAAAATATGTCTTATATTCTAGGTTCTTCAAAGTAGCCACCTTTTGCTTTGATGACAGCTTTGCACACTCTTGGCATTCTCTTGATGAGCTTCAAGAGGTTGTCTAGATTTAAAAATCTTTAAATGAGAAGGTGTGTCCAAACTTTTGGTCTGCACTATATATATATATATATATATATATATATATATATATATATATATATATATATATGTATATTATATACACACACATACACACTTGCATATTTTATTTATATAAGTAAATATAAAAATCTATATATATGTAACTATTTATATATTGTGACAGGATTAGAGAATAAGTTCAAGCGATCACCGTCCCCTGGACCAGACATGTGCTTCAGGTATTCCAAGGCACAATTCATACGAGGCAGGTTTGGTACTACTGGTTACAACCAATTTTACAAAGTCCTGACTCACCAGAGCTCGGCCTCGTTCACAGCTCTTAACCCAAATAATTGCTTTACTCACAGCAGTTTTCCCAGGAGCAGAGAGAGCCTCTTCTTGTGGGCTCTCAGCCCTATTATACCAGACCTGAACATTGCAGGTGATTAGCCAGAAAATACACTGTTCTCATGAGCGGATCGAAGGTGACATGCACACACCACACGTTTCCTCCGCTCATGTTACATATCCTCCCATCTGTTTCTGTGGCACCCCAGGGGTCTGGTTTCCACAGTAACAGCAATGTTATGTCTGAGAGCAGGTGGGAGGTCTCTTGGTCAGGAATCCTATGCATGCCGCACCTCCTGCCCAGTCCTGGGAGGGGAAGAACTTCCCCTATATAAACCTGGGGCTGAGGCAGGGTTAGTGAGTAGAGAAGAAGTAGAGACAGAGAAGCAGATATAGGAAAAGAACATCAGGAGCTCTGTGGGAGCAGTGCTACAAGGAGTCAGGGGCTGGCAGCTGCAGAGCTCGCCCTGACTGAGAAGTTATCACCGGACCCGGAGTCCGAGGCTGTGGGGACTAACTCCTATCCAGCAGCAGAAACCGACCGGCAGGGGATTGCAGGTCCTCTGGCCCAGAAACCCGAAGGCACGGTCACACGCGTGGGACCAGCACCGCCGTCGTGGAGCGGAAGCTACTAGAAGGCCCCGAGTCACCGGCCATACGGGTGAGCACCACACGGTACACTCAGGGACGTGGGCTACTTATACCCGCCTCTAGCAAGGTAGCCAGAAGAGTATCGTTAGTTTGGGAGGCCTACAACTCCGCCTGGCCAGGGGAGATCCCATCTGCTCAAGGACTGACCAGGCCCCAATCGCTAGCCAGTACTCCGGGAGGGTCTATCTTTGTCACCAGTAAAGACCCTGAACTACACCGTACCGTCTCCGAGTGGTTCCTGCTACCCCCATCATCCACGTCGGCTGCCCTGAGGCCATACCCCTCCCGTTGGGGGTTATACTATCACACTGCACAATCCTACCACCGGCCTCAGCGGTCTGCCCTGCAGCAGCAGCTCCTTAGCTGTACTCAACGGGTGGCGTAGTCGTCCAACATCTACCGCTAATACAGCGCCACTTAGTCTGACTCCCTGGGCACGGACCGGTTCACCGCCACGAGACTACAACCCTCAACAGATCCGGCTCCGGGTAAGCTCCCGCGTGCGCAACGCTGCGCGACACAGGCCCAGGGGCGCGTCAACTTTTGGCGTAGTCGGCAGGATTTCGTGCCCGCAACCACCGGGTACTGCGTGCCTGAAAAAGACTGTTCAAACTTACCTGTGGTGAAGATTCCCGCCATCCGGCGCCATCTTCCGCTTCCTTCCCGCCATCGGTGGAGTTTTCCCGCCATCCGGCGCCATCTTCAGCCTTCTTCCCGCCATACATGGAGTTTTCCCGCCATTGGACGCCATCTTGAGGACGCCGCGCGGGAAGAAGAGGGGCGTGGACTCCGAAAGCGCGAGAGAACTGAGGCCCCGCCTCACGTCCGGACGTTGCGTAAGGTCCTGGAAGGAGCCCAGCAGATGCCGACGTCACAGGAGCGCGACGGAAGGTCCTCAACCCTGACGATCCACTGCGGAGCCGCGGCCTACGGAAGAGGATCATCGCAAGGTAGGCCACGGTCCACTAGGGGGGAGAAGGATGTCGGATACGGAGGAGAGCTTCACCGCTTCAACCCCCGCCAGCGCCACCGCTGTTGCGGTCATGCCTTTCACCATGCCCTATATCCCGGGGGCAGCCTGGCTACCCCGGTACTCAGGGGAGTCACATACCCTGCATGACTTTAGAGAAAAGCTGGATAGCCTCTTCCAGGTGTACCCCCTCACAGAGGAGCAAAAAGTGAGCATCCTGGTGGCCCAATTAACCGGGGCAGCCCAAAGGGAGGTAAAGTCCTGGCCACCTGGGGGGAGGACTGTCGCAGGGATACTAACCCGGCTGAGGGACACCTTTGATACCCGCACCTCAGCCGAGATCAAGCTTAGATTCTACGGGTGCAAACAGCGGGCACATGAGAGTATAAGGGACTATGCCCTGAACCTACAAGAGGCCCTGAGAGCCATTAAGCAGACCGACCCTGACGGCGTGGGAGACGAGGACAGGCTGTTGACTGAACAATTTATAGAGGGTTTATATTGCAATGCCCACCGAACCCAGTTGCGGGCAATGGCCTTACAGGACCCTCATCTGGGATTTGCACAGTTCAAGGACAGAGCCATCCGGGTGCTTCGAGAACCGGCACCAGGTGGCGTTGTGACCCCCAGACGCCCCACTACCACTTACCACCAGGAGGCGGCGCCCTTGTCGGCAGGGCCTGTGGGAGCTGATGCGCAGGCTTTGAACAATGACCCGGCTCCAGACCTGCACCATCAGGTCCAAGAGCTAGCTAAAAGCGTTGCTGCGCTAACCCGAACTGTGCAGTCTTTACAGGTTTCCACTCCAGGGAAGATCCAGCTGGCATCCGGACCGGAGGACATCCCGTGGCGTCGACCAAGGAGGACCCCACCGGCCAGAGGAAGACCCAGCGACCGATACAACGAGGACGGACGACCCATCTGCCGCCGCTGCAATCAACCCGGACATATGGCAAGGTACTGTCCTTTAAACTGGCACAACCTGGGGTAGAGGGCCAACCCCCAGGAAAAAGATCACCAGGCCCATCGAACTGGCGCGACAAATATGTGGGAGGACGTCCAGTCTTACCCGTGGTACTGGATGGCATTCCTATGAGTGCCCTACTGGACACCGGGTCACAGGTCACCACCATCCCGTACGTGCTCTTCAAGCAGTACTGGAATGACTCGGATATCACCCGCTACCTTGACGACGACTTGAGTATCATCGCCAGCAATGGTCAGCCCGTGCCACAGATTGGATTTAAAGAGGTGACCATTAAAATCGGTAGAGTCGAACTGGCAGCACAGGGACTGATCATTGTAGACATTGACAAACACGAGAGTCACCCAAAGATAACTCTAGGAACTAATGTAATTGAAAATTGTCTTGCAGAGGTGATTTTCCTTTTACAGCAGGTTGCCAAGAACGCCAGCTCCGGCCAGCAGCGAGTGCTCCAGAAAGAGATCCGGGCACTGATGCGACGGCAACAGCTAGAACTCTCCGGTGGTGAGATTGGTAGCGTGCGAATGTGTGACCCTTTCCCTATTGCCATGCCCCCGAAAAGTGAAATGATGATTTGGTGCCGGGCAGCTATTGGTCTGAGAGGTAGAGATTACCAGGCAATGGTAGAACCAGTTTACTCAGACAGTAGGCCCACCATTTTGACAGCACGGGGGGTGGTCAATGTACGCCATGGGAGGGTGCCCGTTCGCATAATAAATATCGGGAAGAGGGAAGTGTACCTGCCCCGGTATGCCATGCTAGCCAAATTGTATACCATCAATCAAGATTCCATACAGTCCGTAGAACCCTTGCCTCCATCTTCCCCGGAGGAAGGTAACGGCTCTAAGAAAACAATGGAGGACTGGTGTCAGCAACTACATTTGGGTACTGACTCCACTCCCTCACACCAGAAACAGGGAGTCTATCGGGTGGTTCAAGAGTACGAGAGAGTGTTTAGTAAACACCCGTTAGACTTCGGGCGAGTCAAGGGGGTAGAACACCACATCCCCACGGGAGACCATCCTCCCATAAAAGAGAGGTATCGACCCGTACCCCCTGCACACTACCAACACGCCAAGGGGATGCTTAGAGACATGAAGGAGGCTGGGGTGATCAGGGATAGCTGTAGCCCCTGGGCAGCTCCACTAGTCTTAGTCAAAAAGAAAGACAACACCATGAGGATGTGTGTAGATTACCGGAAAATCAACCGTATCACACACAAGGATGCGTACCCCTTACCAAGGATAGAGGAGTCTTTGGCTGCTTTAAGATCTGCTAACTTCTTCTCTACCTTGGATCTCACTAGTGGGTACTGGCAGGTTCCTGTAGCAGAGGCGGACCGGGAGAAGACCGCATTCACCACCCCGATGGGACTTAGCGAGTTTACCTGCATGCCGTTCGGACTCTGCAACGCACCAGGAACCTTCCAACGATTAATGGAGTGCTGTCTGGGCCACAGAAACTTCGAGACGGTCCTGTTGTACCTGGACGATGTCATCGTATATTCCAAGACGTATGAGGACCACCTGAAACACCTGGCGGAAGTGTTCGAAGCTCTGGCAAGCTACGGCCTAAAGGTGAAACCCTCCAAGTGTCACCTCCTGAAACCAAAGGTGCAGTACCTGGGACACGTGGTGAGCGCTGATGGAGTGGCTCCCGACCCTGATAAGATCACCGCAATTAAGGAATGGCCAAGTCCCTCCAGTGTAAAGGAAGTGCGGCAGTTCCTCGGGTTGGTAGGCTATTACCGCAGATTCATCCCCGGTTTCACCAAAAAGGCAGCTCCTATGCAGGACCTCCTGATAGGCCAGTCCCGGAAGGCCAAGAACCAGAAGCCACCCTTCAGATGGGAGAAGTTAGAAGAAGAGTCCTTCCGCCAGCTGAAGATGGCCCTCACGGGGGATGAAATCCTGGCGTACCCTGATTACAGCCAGCCCTTTATCCTCTACACCGACGCAAGTAACATCGGGCTAGGAGCCGTGCTGTCCCAGATCCAGCAGGGGAAAGAACGAGTAATCGCTTACGCCAGCCGAAAACTGCGACCCACCGAGAGAAACCCTGAGAATTACAGCTCATTTAAGCTAGAGTTCCTGGCAGTGGTGTGGGCAGTCACCGAACGCTTTAAGCACTACCTCGCTTCCCCCCGGTTCACCGTGTACACGGATAACAACCCGTTGACACACCTGGACACAGCAAGACTCGGTGCCCTAGAGCAGAGATGGATGGCCCGTCTGTCCAACTACGAGTTCACAATCAAATACCGGGCAGGACGCTCCAATACCAACGCGGACGCCCTGTCCACGATGCCAAACCTACCGGACGTAGGAGAAGATCCAGAGGGACTGGAAGAAGTCGAACTCCCTGCGTTCCACCGTCATGGGACTATCCAGTATTCCCACCGGGTAAGGAGTAAGCAAGCTGCTACGTTTAATCCCTTGCCTCACTACAACTGGGCGGAAACGCAAGACAGTGACCCTGCCGTCCGACTGGTGAAGGAGATGCTGACTCGGCCAGAGGCTCGCCTTGACCCAGACGCTCCGGAGGAAGCCAAGCAACTGTGGGCTGAGAAGAGTCGACTGTTCCTTTATAAGGGGAAGTTGTGCCGCCAAATGGTTAACTCCCGGACGCATGAACTAATTTGGCAAGTAGTGGTGCCACGAAGAGACGCAGCCATGGTGATGGAGGCATACCACGACGGGGCTGGACACTTCGGATGGAAGAAGCTGGAGTTCCTGCTGCGCGGGCAGTTCCACTGAGTAGGCATGAGGGGAACCATCGAGAGGTGGTGCAGAGACTGTGGCCCGTGCAACCTAAGAAGGAAGGACCGTGCCAGCCAGAAGACTCCCCTGCAGTCCATCGTCACCCGGCAGCCGTTGGAACTGGTAGCCTTGGATCATGTAAAACTGACCCCAAGCAGAAGTGGCTACGTCTACGCACTAACCATCGTGGATCACTACTCCCGGTTCTTGGTTGTCGTCCCCGTCAAGGACTTAACAGCTCGAACAGCAGCTAGAGCCTTCCAGCAGCATTTCTGCCGTCCACACGGGTACCCGGACCAAGTTTTGACAGACCAGGGACCTGCCTTTGAAGCGGAGGTCTTCCAAGAATTCTGCACTCTGTATGGCTGCCGGAAGATAAGGACGACACCCTATCATCCGCAAACTAATGGACTTTGTGAGAAAATGAACCAGGTGGTGATAGATCTTCTGAAAACATTGCCCCTGGAAGAACGCAGTCTGTGGCCCGAGAGGCTGCCCGACCTAGTGGACCTATACAACCACATCCCGGTAGGTTCCACCAACTGTACCCCGGCTTACCTGATGAGGGCAAGACCTGGTAAGCTACCTGTTGACCTGGAGATGGGAGTCCTGACACCCGAGGACACTTCACCAGAAGCAGACTGGGACACAGAGAGGCAGCAGCAGTACCGGAAAGTACAGGAGAGCGTGGAGCGAAGTCTCTGTCAAGCTAGGGAAAGACAAGAGAAAACTTACAACCAGTATGCTCCCGCTGTTCCCCTGGTACCCGGAGAGCAGGTCTTGAAGAGGAAAAGGCGGCTCCACAAGTTGGACGACCAGTGGGAGAAGGACCCGTACATCGTACTGCCCTCAAGCCACGACAACCCAAAGGTCTGTACCATCAGTAAAGACGGAGGGGAAACCACAACCATTGTATCCCGGGATCACCTGAAGAAGTGTCCCGAACAGCTACGGAACCCTGAAGAGGAACAAGAAGACCCTCGACCCGTAGAGGAAAGGGAAGACATGGTTAGTACTGTGTTCGGAGACTTCCCTCGGTCTTGGACTCAAGTCAATGGCGCAGTTGTGGTACCTGTACTCACCTTCCTCCAACCAGCATCCCAAGCACCTACGGAGCAACAGGTAGAGCTGGAAGAACAGCCGGTCCAGGAGGCAGAAGACCCCACACAGGCAGACCAGGAGGATCAACCCTCTGCTTATAGTGAACCTGCCATACCTCTAGTGAGCCAAAGGGCCCGTGGACAGCTGCCCAGTTTACCCTTGACAGCTCCTACACCCTGTAGTTCAGGGCTAGACAGTCAGCTCCGTAGGTCCACTAGGGCCACTAGAGGCCAGTTACCTGCACGTTGGAGGATTTGAAGTGTTTAAATTGTTTTATTTGTGGTCACCTGTCTGTTACTTGTGTATAATTATGTGTTTCTAGTTATTTATAGGAGTCCTTGGTGGATTTACCGGGAATCCTTTATACATGGTTGGAGCGTAACCTAGGGATGGACTAAAGACTGTTAAGGACTCGGGGCAGGACAGACCCCTACCTGGTTACGTCTCCCTGTTTTGGTGAAATGGACACCTTGCTTTTCTTCAAAAACTGCACCCGGTTGCGGACACGCCGTGACCATTCTAATATGTTTTTTTTTATTGTACCGTTTCTGTTTGTATTGGTTATGTTTTTCTAAAATATGTTTAGTCCCGGAGTACTAAATTTCACTAGGGGGGAATGTGGCACCCCAGGGGTCTGGTTTCCACAGTAACAGCAATGTTATGTCTGAGAGCAGGTGGGAGGTCTCTTGGTCAGGAATCCTATGCATGCCGCACCTCCTGCCCAGTCCTGGGAGGGGAACAACTTCCCCTATATAAACCTGGGGCTGAGGCAGGGTTAGTGAGTAGAGAAGAAGTAGAGACAGAGAAGCAGATATAGGAAAAGAACATCAGGAGCTCTGTGGGAGCAGTGCTACAAGGAGTCAGGGGCTGGCAGCTGCAGAGCTCGCCCTGACTGAGAAGTTATCACCGGACCCGGAGTCCGAGGCTGTGGGGACTAACTCCTATCCAGCAGCAGAAACCGACCGGCAGGGGATTGCAGGTCCTCTGGCCCAGAAACCCGAAGGCACGGTCACACGTGTGGGACCAGCACCGCCGTCGTGGAGCGGAAGCTACTAGAAGGCCCCGAGTCACTGGCCATACGGGTGAGCACCACACGGTACACTCAGGGACGTGGGCTACTTATACCCGCCTCTAGCAAGGTAGCCAGAAGAGTATCGTTAGTTTGGGAGGCCTACAACTCCGCCTGGCCAGGGGAGATCCCATCTGCTCAAGGACTGACCAGGCCCCAATCGCTAGCCAGTACTCCGGGAGGGTCTATCTTTGTCACCAGTAAAGACCCTGAACTACACCGTACCGTCTCCGAGTGGTTCCTGCTACCCCCATCATCCACGTCGGCTGCCCTGAGGCCATACCCCTCCCGTTGGGGGTTATACTATCACGCTGCACAATCCTACCACCGGCCTCAGCGGTCTGCCCTGCAGCAGCAGCTCCTTAGCTGTACTCAACGGGTGGCGTAGTCGTTCAACATCTACCGCTAATACAGCGCCACTTAGTCTGACTCCCTGGGCACGGACCGGATCACCGCCACGAGACTACAACCCTCAACAGATCCGGCTCCGGGTAAGCTCCCGCGTGCGCAACGCTGCGCGACACAGGCCCAGGGGCGCGTCATTTCTACCTCAGCACCGGAATATTCTTAGCTCTTAAATCATTAAACCAAAACTAGGACCCTGGACAGGGCACCTGTATTGGCCAGCTGACGTCCGGGTCTATGCTCTACAGAAAAACGAAAATATTTTATTACGTTTCTATGATCTGGGATCTCAGAAAACATATCCCTATTGTCATGGCCAGCTCCAGGTTTTTCTGGGCCCTGGGCAAAAGAGTCTCAGTGGGCCCCCTTAACACATACCACGATTCATATATATATATATATATATATATATATATATATAATACAATGCAAAGATTTCACTTCTTACAGTACATGAGATATATCTATTGTAAATTCTACAAAAGCTCAAAAAACGGCGAATTGCTCCACACAGGATACTGGCCCCCATAAAATGCTCCATACAGAATACTGGCCCCCATATAAAGCTGCATACGGAATACTGGCCCCCATATAACGCTCCATACGGAATACTGGCCCTCACATAACGATCCATACAGAATACTAGCCCCCATATAACGCTCCATACAGGATATTGGCCCCCATATAACGGTCCGTACAGGATACTGGTCCCCTTATAACGCTCTATACAGGATACTGGCCCCCTTATAACGCTCTATACAGGATACTGGCCCCCATATAATGCCCCATGCAGGATGTCCCTTTCCCACCCATATAATGCTCCATGCAGGATGTCCCTTTCCCCCCATATAATGCCCCATGCAGGATATCCCTCTTCCCCACCATATAATGCCCCATGCAGGATGTTATCCCCCCTCTTTATAATGCCCCATGCAGGATGTCTCCCCCCCCTATATAATGCCCCATGCAGGATGTCTCCCCCCCTCTTTATAATACCCCACGCAGGATGTCTCCCCCCTTATATAATGCCCCATGCAGGATGTCTCCCCCCCCTCTTTATAATGCCCCATGCAGGAAGTCTCCCCCCTATATAATGCCACATGCAGGATGTCACCCCCCCCTCTTTATAATGCCCCATGCAGGATGTCACCCCCATATAATGCCCCATGCAGGATGTCACCCCCCCATATAATGCCCCATGCAGGATGTCACCCCCCCATATAATGCCCCATGCAGGATGTCACCCCCCCCCATATAATGCCCCATGCTTCTGTTATAGCAGAAGCTGGAGTCCCTCAAGTTTAAAGGCCCCATCTATGCTATATAAGTCTGACAGTTATTTTAGGTGAAAACAACAGCTATGAATGTTCCTTCTTGTATCAATAGCGTGTCCTTGGGAGAAGATAAAGTGATTCTCCCTGGCCAGATGTTTCTTCTAGTGTAGCAATAATGTGTTCTTGCAGAAAGATGAAATGACCTTGCTAACTAGATAAGTCTAATTAAATATTTTAAAGCATACAGAAACTAGCTTTTTTCGCTTGTTCAGCTAAACTGTATAATCGAACCATATGTGGCAAATCCGTTTCCTGCCTTTAGGGTGTATATTAGCCCTGTGTTTTGTAATAAAGTTTTTAGAGTATGTTTAGACACAAACATCCTGTCCTGTTTCTTCATTCTCTCCGAGCTCGTAATCCAAAGGATAGAAGACCCAAAATTCAGTGACGACAGCTGGCGCCTCGAACAGGGACCTTGAGTTAATCTACCCAAGGGTGCTCGACCGGTCCGAGACGTGGGACGAGTGAAGCTCTCTGTTGGTGATATATACAGTGCTGAGGTAAGAATAACTGTTATATTCTACCTAATTATATCACTGCATAGAAGAGACTCCCTCACCCCCGAGCGGTCGGCTCCCCAGGTAATTCAACAGATTGTTGTCTGGCTCAGGTCCCTTTGAACCAGTAGAATCCCTCAGATAAATTGACAGTCCTGCCTTCTATCCTTTGGAGAATTTAAGAATGAAAGTATGGATCCGATGATTGTGTTGTGGATGTGTCCCGGGATTGATGTTTTTGGTCTGTTTTTCTGGTTGGCGTATAAGTCCTAGAGAGGCTAGTAGTGGAATGGTTCAGAAACCTTTGTGGCCCATTGTCTAAGTGACCATTGTCTAAGTGACTGAGGAGTCTCTTCTAGGTGAGGAGAACCGAAAAAATGGGGAACCAAAATGCCAAGGAAGGCATTATAGCCAAAGACTTAGTGGTACGCAGAGAAGGGAAACAGGCACTGATTGGAATTGACAAAATATTGTGTAAAGCGGGAATGAATGAGAATGGAGAGATGAATGGAGAGAAATGGAAATCCTTCTTTAACTCCTATCATGGATGGCTGAAAGATAAGGGTCTGTTAGGGACAGTAGATGTATGGATGAATGCATGCGCTTATTTTGAAGGAGAGATTGAAGAATTAGGAGACGGACGTTACAGACTGACAAAAACTGGAATGACAGATTTTCCTCCCTGTCCGCTCCCGACGTCACCCCCACCCCAGTACCAGAATTCCTAGGAACCTAAATGTTGGGTTTGCCCCAGATGTGGACAGCAGAATCCCTTGACAGTAGACATCTGTGTGGCATGTGGAGGACCGAGACCCCACCCAGCTAGTCTATTCCCAATGAGGACGGTAGTTGTGCCAGGAGCACCAGCAGCAGCAGCAGCAGCAGGGGGGGGATGCAGTGGTTCCAGGTCAGGAAGCTCGTACAATGTTAATGTATAGACCATGGAGCCCTTCAGAGCAGTTGGCACTGATCTCCCAGCTGCCAGATCCGTCCCAGTCCCCTATGGGTTTTGCTAGAATGATCACCACCATACAGGATACGTATCATGCCACTAGAATAGATCTGCAGGGGGTAATTAAGGGAAAATTGGCAGATGAAGCCCGCTATGATAGGTTGATAGATGAGACAAAAAAAACAGTATGCCAATAGGACCGGACCCGTAGATGCAGAATCTAATGATGCAGCAGCTGGAGTCCTATTCGCAGCAGCGTTGGTAAAAGCATGTCAAGACAGGCAAGCAGAAAAGCAAGTTACACTAGAAGATAGAGTGCAGGGAAAGGAGGAAGATCCTAAGGATTATTTCTATGCACTAAAGAAAACCTGGTCAGAAATGGGGTTCAACCCCGGGAATAAGACTAGTGAGAGGGTATTAGCAAGTGCTTTCATGAATGGACTAAAGAAAGAGATTGCAGAGAAGGTAAAAGCAAGTAGACCGGACTGGAGATCAGTGAAGGCAGAAGATTTAGCTAGAATAGCTCAGGGGGCACAGCATGACATAGCGCAGGCAAAAAGAGCTGCCAGAATACATATAGTAGAGACGACCCCCAGAAACAACAGAGGCAGAGGACGGACTGAAGGAGGAGGACAGAAACTGTGTTACGGATGTAAAAAGCCAGGACATTTTAGAAAGAGCTGTAGGACCAACCCGTATCCAAATGCTCAGAGTACGGGTCCTCCAGCCGACCAAACAACGCCCCCATAGGATGAGGGTAGCTTGCACATGAACCCCCTCATCTCCTTACCCCCAACTCCCAGTTGTATAGTGCAGGTGAACCTACCAGGGGGACATGAAATCGATTTCCAAATAGATACGGGGGCCGACAATTCAGTAATTACGCAAGGTGATTGGCCATATGTAGCGCCCCAAGGACTTGGTCACTACAGAGGTATTGCACCTCATCCAGAGGTGTGATATCCCACTCCCGGGTAAGGATGGAGTATGGATCAAGGCTCAGTAGGCTGCATACAGCACACACACCCCATTTCCGAGGGACAGCTCAACGGTGCTCCCACTAGACAGAAGTGCAGGCACGACAGCATCTGTCCCTGGCTGGAGTGGGGAGGGGGGTGGAATACCCAGTGCTATAGGGGCAGATAGGGGTTGGGTCCGGAGCATAGGAAGGAGCCCATTGGTTGCTAGTCACCTGGGCTCATGGTCAGAGGGAGGTATATAAGGTGGGCACTATCTTAGAACAGTGTTCAGTCTGAGAGAGGAAGTGACAGAGCAGGGCCTCTGTGGAGCTCTGCTCCGGAGGCGGGCCTAGCCTGTGAGGCCCAGCCAGCACTGAAAGAGAAAGAAGAAGAAGTTCAGTCTGTGAGGAGAAGTGGAGAAGGCAGGGAGCAGGGCTGCTGCATGGGCTCTGCTCCCTGGGCAAGCCTAGCACAGAGGCCGGGGCCAGAGAGAGAGAGAGGAGAAGGAACAGTGGAAAGGAAAAGGAAACAAGACCAGAACAGAAGTAACAAGTGAAACAGAAAGGCTCAGGAACGAGAAGGAAGAGAGAACCCTAAGGACCCAGGATATTGCGGGTGACGGGTTGGCAGAACAGGGTACCGGATCCCAAATTGGTGGAAGCGAATCATCTTCAGCCAAGAACCGGAGGTCGTGACCAGCCCTTGGTGCGACCCCTCGTTACACCTTCCTAGGAAGGCATACCATATAGGGTCAGGGACATGGGCACGTAGCCCTCCCAAGAGAAGGCCCGCGGGAGCTGGACATAAGCTTGGTCACTGGTGGGGCACGAGCCAGAGAAAGGACGGAAGGGAGCTTTGAGACATACTCCAGAAAGACCTGGGAGTTGACCGAGTCCCTTGCCTGGTGGACGCAGCACGGCTTGGGTGGTCACTGCTTCGCGAGAGTGACCTGGAGAATACAAACTGTGAGTAAAGGACATTGGATTGCAACACGTTGTCTGTGACTTCTTGCTCCTCCGGCACTATTGGTACTGGTACTATCTCCACCATCACTCCCATCATCCACGCTAACTGCCCTGAGGCTGTACTCCTCCTGTGGGGAGTCATCCCATTCTTAGCTGCACATATAACACGGGCCTCAGCGGTCTGCCTTGCAGCGGCGGTCTCCATTGACCGCAATCCACGGGTGGCGTAGTCGGACACTTGTTATTACACTAAGACTGCCACTGAATTGACCACCCTGGGCACGGACCGGGTCACCGCCACGGAGACTACAACCCCCAGCGATCCGACTCCGGGTATTCCCTGCACAACACAGGCCCAGGGGGCGCGTCAACTTTGGCGTAGTCGGCAGGATTCAAACCAACCCGCCACCAACGGGTATTGCGTGCCTGAAAAAGACTTTTGCACTTACCTGAGAGAAGTTTCCCGCCATCAGACGCCATTTTCGGGACGCCGCTCGGGAAGAAGAGGGGCGTGGACGCCGAAAGCGCGTGAGATCCGAAGCTCCGCCCCACGCACTGACGCTGCGTAAGGTCCTGGAAGGGAGAGGGAGTGACGCTGACGTCACAGGAGCGCGACGCAAGGTCCTCAACCCCGACGATCGACTGCGGAGCCGCGGCCTACGGAGGAAGATCATCGCAAGGTAGGCCACGGTCCGCCGGGGGGGGGGGGGGAAAGACATCGGGAACGGAGAGCAAAATGGCGGACCGGCAGCAGACTAAGCTGCCCAGCATCGGCAGTGCCCCAGTCGTCACAGGCCCCGACCAGCACCAGGAGTAGACGGGTGACGCAGGAGCGGTCGCGGGAGCAGGTAAGAGGAGTCTCCCTGTCCCGGACGCTGCCAGCGTCAGCCTGCTCCCGGGCCCCCTGGTGGAGCCGCCGATCCCGGGCGCTGCAGACACCGACCTGCTCCAGACCCCGCAACAAGCCCTGCAGCCGAGCCCTCCAGCCCTGGGCACCGCCACCACCAGCCCGCGCCCAGGCCCAAAGTCGCACCCTCTGACCCCGGGCGTCATCAACAGCGGCCTTCTCCAGACCCCGCCACAAGGCCTACTGCACAAGGGTGCCAAGGGACAGTACGCCCTCCACGTTCACCGGCTCACGGAGGAGAAGCTGCAGTACCACCAGTACGAGGAAAGCCAAGAGGACCCGGACGGGTCTGAAGACTGCCCTCAGGAGGGAGCTCAAGGAGGACATAACTATTAAAAGAAAGTAGCGTGAGTAAGGAACTGTACAAAGTTACCCGTCAGGGTACAAGGACTGTTTTTCTTTTGAACTGTTAATAAGTGTGGTCCCCGTTGGGACAGCTAAAAGACTGTTACCCGTTTCCAAGATACCCCCTTTCTTACCTGACTGAGGACTGAGAGCAGCCATCCCCTTTCCAACCGGCCGAGGACTGGGAACGGCCAACCCCTGGTAAATAGTTGCGCTTCTTAAAGCGCCCCCTACTGGTTTTTTAAAAGAACTGCAACGTCTACCTCAGGACGAATTAAATGGACTGTTGCACCTTTGAGAGAGAAAGTGAACACCTGGTCGCAAGTTGTCCAGCGGCCAGAAGTCAAGAATGCGTTTTTGAAGAATGTTTTATTTGCAAAAGTTTTATAGTGTGTTTTATGGTAAAAGAGTTCCGGAAGTAATAACCAAAAGTGTTTCATCAGAGTGTTTCCCATGAAGGGAATTGTACAAGTGTGTCTGTTTCCTGATGTAAGCAGTTAATGAAAAAGTTTTTGCATACCCTGTGAATTGTTTTTGCTCTGTTCCAGCCCGAGGACGTGCTGTGCTTTACCAGGGGGGAATGTAGCGCCCCGAGGACTTGGTCACTACAGAGGTATTGCACCTCATCCAGAGGTGTGATATCCCACTCCCGGGTAAGGATGGAGTATGGATCAAGGCTCAGTAGGCTGCATACAGCACACACACCCCATTTCCGAGGGACAGCTCAACGGTGCTCCCACTAGACAGAAGTGCAGGCACGACAGCATCTGTCCCTGGCTGGAGTGGGGAGGGGGGTGGAATACCCAGTGCTATAGGGGCAGATAGGGGTTGGGTCCTGAGCATAGGAAGGAGCCCATTGGTTGCTAGTCACCTGGGCTCATGGTCAGAGGGAGGTATATAAGGTGGGCACCATCTTAGAACAGTGTTCAGTCTGAGAGAGGAAGTGACAGAGCAGGGCCTCTGTGGAGCTCTGCTCCGGAGGCGGGCCTAGCCTGTGAGGCCCAGCCAGCACTGAAAGAGAAAGAAGAAGAAGTTCAGTCTGTGAGGAGAAGTGGAGAAGGCAGGGAGCAGGGCTGCTGCATGGGCTCTGCTCCCTGGGCAGGCCTAGCACAGAGGCCGGGGCCAGAGAGAGAGAGAGGAGAAGGAACAGTGGAAAAGAAAAGGGAACAAGACCAGAACAGAAGTAACAAGTGAAACAGAAAGGCTCCGGAACGAGAAGGAAGAGAGAACCCTAAGGACCCAGGATATTGCGGGTGACGGGTTGGCAGAACAGGGTACCGGATCCCAAATTGGTGGAAGCGAATCATCTTCAGCCAAGAACCGGAGGTCGTGACCAGCCCTTGGTGCGACCCCTCGTTACACCTTGCTAGGAAGGCATACCATATAGGGTCAGGGACGTGGGCACGTAGCCCTCCCAAGAGAAGGCCCGCGGGAGCTGGACATAAGCTTGGTCACTGGTGGGGCACGAGCCAGAGAAAGGACGGAAGGGAGCTTTGAGACATACTCCAGAAAGACCTGGGAGTTGACCGAGTCCCTTGCCTGGTGGACGCAGCACGGCTTGGGTGGTCACTGCTTCGCGAGAGTGACCTGGAGAAAACAAACTGTGAGTAAAGGACATTGGATTGCAACACGTTGTCTGTGACTTCTTGCTCCTCCGGCACTATTGGTACTGGGACTATCTCCACCATCACTCCCATCATCCACGCTAACTGCCCTGAGGCTGTACTCCTCCCGTGGGGAGTCATCCCATTCTTAGCTGCACACATAACACCGGCCTCAGCGGTCTGCCTTGCAGCGGCGGTCTCCATTGACCGCAATCCACGGGTGGCGTAGTCGGACACTTGTTATTACACTAAGACTGCCACTGAATTGACCACCCTGGGCACGGACCGGGTCACCGCCACGGAGACTACAACCCCCAGCGATCCGGCTCCGGGTATTCCCTGCACAACACAGGCCCAGGGGGCGCGTCACATACATTGACACTGATTTTTCACATCATGTCATTGCCACCCCCTTCAATTCCCCGTCTGTCCTGCTTCCTGTCACTAAAAGAATTCCCCTGCAAATTCAAGGAGCCACTGTACATAGCAAGCTCATGGTATCGCCCCAAGGCCAATGTAACCTTTTGGGAAATGATGTGTTGTCCCAATTACAAGCACATATTGAGTATCATCCCGATGGCACTGTCACCATGACCCCAGGTTTAAAACCAAGTACCCTTTGCAAAATTATGTCACTAGATATTGCCAGCATAGAAGAGACAAATGAGTTTCCCCCGATATTGGAGCAGGCTGTACCACATGATTTTTGGGCCTCAGACAAAACAGATGTTGGTAGGTTAAGAGTTCAACCAGTAATGGTGAAATTAAAACCAGGAGCCATCTTGCCTCAACAGAGGCAGTATCCCCTTAGCTCGGCTCAGGAGAATGCCATAGCCCAGCAGGTCCAAAAATTACTACAGAGAGGAGTCCTAGTCAAAACCCAGTCCCCTTGCAACACTCCCCTGTTCCCAGTAAAGAAAAAGAGTGTGCCAGGACAACCAGCCGCATATAGAATGGTCCATGACCTCCGGTTGGTTAACAAAGCCACAGAACTTCTAACACCAGTTGTGCCCAACCCGCATACTCTTCTGTCACAGATACCTTCTAACTCTCTTTGTTTTTCAGTGGTCGATTTGGCAAATGCATTTTTCAGTGTACCATTACATCCTGACTGCCAGTACCTGTTTGCTTTCACATTCCAGGGCAGTCAATATACATGGACAGTGTTGCCACAGGGTGCCCAGAATTCACCCACAATGTACACTGCAAGTCTGCAGGAAATACTGGAGGGATGGTCTGAACCACATATCGTTGTTTTGCAATATGTCGATGACCTGCTCATTTGTGCCCCCTCCAGGAAACAATGTCATAGTGCAACTATATCGCTTATGTTGTTTCTCTATCACGCTGGCTGCAAGGCATCGAAAGATAAGCTTCAGTTTTGTAAATCTTCAGTCACCTTTTTGGGACATTGCATTACACCAGGAGCTCGTCATTTAACAAATGCACGTAAACTAGCAGTACAGGCATTCACCGTCCCCATTAATGTTGCAGCCCTCAGAACTTTTCTTGGACTTGTTTCCTATTGCAGACAGTGGATTCATGCCGCCTCTGTTTTAATGCAGCCCCTCTATGACTGTCTTACCCCAACACCTTTTGTACTAACATCAGAGGCAATAGACTGTTTTTATTCTCTCAAGAACCGTATTTTGGCTGCTCCAGCTTTGGGTACACCTAATTATGAGCTCCCATTTACTCTGTACCTTCATGAACAAGCTGGACATGCAGCAGGAGTTTTAACTCAAACACACGGTGATAATCAGAGACCTGTTGCCTATTTTAGTGTCAGATTGGATGCGGTAGCCAGAGGTGCACCATCCTGCGTACGTGCTCTGCATGCTGTTGGACTATTACTCCATAAATCCGCAGACATTGTTCTTGACCACCCGCTCACCGTTCTAACACCTCATGATGTCTACACTATATTGAATCAAGTGCAACCCGCTCACCTCTCAGCAGCACGTCATCTCAGGTTACAATGTGCACTGTTAATGCCTCCCAATGTTTCTTTACAGAGGTGTACTACCCTGAATCCAGCAACTTTGTTACCTCTCTCGGATCTAAAGGAGGAGTCAGGTACTGTGCTTTTTAAGGAAGATCCAAGAGAGGAAGTTCCTCATGACTGTGTACAAATGATGGCACAAGAAACGGCAGGTTTACCTACTGTATTTGAACATGAATTACAAAATGCAGATTTTGAATTTTTTGTAGATGGATCCCGTCATCAGGACGATTCAGGTACCTTCCATACTGGATATGCAGTTGTCTCCCTCAATGCAGTAATCAAGGCAGAACCAATGCTCCCACACCAGTCGGCTCAAGAAGCTGAACTTAGGGCCCTAACCGAGGCCTGTAAACTAGCGGAAGGTAGTATTGTTAACATTTACACAGATTCTAGGTACGCATTCGGTATATCGCATGATTTTGGTCCAATATGGAAGTCAAGAGGTTTCCTGACGGCAGCAGGACACCCCATTAAGAATGCTGATGCGGTCCAGCAGTTAATTAATTGATGCGCTACAACTACCTAAACAAGTAGCTGTCATAAAGGTAAGAGCACATACCAGACGCACCGACTAGGTAAGCAGAGGAAACGCGATGGCAGATGCAGCGGCAAAAACAGCAGCCTGTAAGCCGCAACAAGGGTCAACAGTACGTCAGTTAAGTGCCCCTAAAAACCCCTTTGTGTCGGAGGACATCTTATCCCAAATGCAGGCGCAGGCTCAAAAGGAGGAGGTTGATAAGTGGTTAAAGGAAGGTGCATGCCTGAATGAAGCAAATGGGGTATGGGGGAAAGGGACACGATGATGCCTTCCAAGGGCACTGTACCCAGCAGCTGCCCAGATACTACATGGGCCGACACACCAATCTAAAACGGGTGTGATGAGTGTGATGCAGAAACATTGGGTGGCACCAGGATTCTCCACCTGTATTGAAAACCTGGTACAAGGGTGCATGATATGTGCTACACATAATCAGGGTAGAGTAGTTAAAACACCACCCAAACACACCCCCCGGCCCCTTTATCCATTCCAGAGACTGCAAATTGATTATATTCAGCTGCCAAAGTTAGGATCATGGGAATATGTGTTGGTCTGTATTGATTTGTTCTCAGGATGGCCAGAGGCTTTCCCGATTGCCAAAGCCACGGCTACGGCAACCGCAAAGAAACTGCTTGCGGAGGTGGTCTGCAGGTATGGGGTACCAGAGGTAATTGAGAGTGACAGAGGTACACACTTCACAGGTGAAATAATGAATGAAGTCATGTCAGCTCTAGGAATTCAACAAGCATTCCATACCCCATATCACCCACAAAGTAGTGGTACAGTGGAAAGACTGAATGGGACATTGAAATTAAAAATTCAGAAAGCCATGGCTGAGACAGGAAAACCATGGCCGGACTGTTTACCACTTGCTCTGTTTTCAGCAAGATACACGCCTAATAGAAAGACTGGACTCTCTCCATATGAGATATTGTTTGGCAACGTACCCGGCCTAGGGTGTTTCTATCCGCAAGCATTAGAAATGAACAACCATGTGCTAAGTTCCTATGTGAGGGCTTTACACAAAAAGATTAAGCAAGTACATGATAATGTCTTCAGTTCTCTTCCAGATCCAGATCAAGACTCTAGCAGCCATACGCTGCAACCTGGAGACTGGGTGGTTATAAAAAGACACGTGAGGAAAAGCCTAGATCCACGGTTTGACGGACCCTTTCAAGTTCTGCTGACCACAAGTACAGCCGTTAAGCTAGAGGGAAAAGAGACCTGGATCCACGCGTCCCATTGCAAAAAGATACTAGGAGAACCAGCGGACAAAGAATGATGACATTGTTTATACTTACCTGCATACTTGCGACCACAGGTGCATGGACTAGGTTAGGCACCATGGATGGAGACGACAATAGATTCATTAGACACCATCTTGCTCTAATCGATGGACTAAAGGAGCAAAACCAGACCATTGCTAATTGTTGGATATGTACACATGCCCCTGTGACGTCCACTAGCATACCCTTTCTCGCTGTCCCGGTCTCATGGGAAGAGATAAACTTTTGAGTGAACTGTTCAGATACTTTGGCCAATAATTCCACACAGAGATTTTCCTTTCTAAATCCCGCAAATTGGTTTAAAGGTATTGGTGGGTGGTTGGCTGGTATAGTACAAGCTATTTTACAGGTTTTGCTAATGTGTCTTACGGTTTATTTGGTTTTTAAGTTTTTTTTAATGTGTATTCAGCGTTGTACTAAAAGAAAACATAGAAATTCGTATTGATAAATGAAGGAACAAAAGGATGGAATGTTATAGCAGAAGATGGAGTCCCTCAAGTTTAAAGGCCCCATCTATGCTATATAAGTCTGACAGTTATTTTAGGTGAAAACAACAGCTATGAATGTTCCTTCTTGTATCAATAGCGTGTCCTTTTGAGAAGATAAAGTGATTTTCCCTGGCCAGATGTTTCTTCTAGTGTAGCAATAATGTGTTCTTGCAGAAAGATGAAATGACCTTGCTAACTAGATAAGTCTAATTAAATATTTTAAAGCATACAGAAACTAGCTTTTTTCGCTTGTTCAGCTAAACTGTATAATCGAACCATATATGGCAAATCCGTTTCCTGCCTTTAGGGTGTATATTAGCCCTGTGTTTTGTAATAAAGTTTTTAGAGTATGTTTAGACACAAACATCCTGTCCTGTGTCTTCATTCTCTCCGAGCTCGTAATCCAAAGGATAGAAGACCCAAAATTCAGTGACGACACCTCCATACATTAAAAAAAAAAAATCAAATACTCACCCTCACCTCACTCCTCCTCACCTGCTGCCGCTGCTCAGGTCCGGACTCCATTGCTGGCATCTTCCCACTCTGCGCTGCCTGTGATGGCTCCTGGGAGGGTGCGGTGGAAAGACATCACCGCGCCCTCTAACCTGAGACATCACAGGGAGCGCAAAGCGGGAAGACAGCGGAGCTGCGGAGGCATGGGGAGAGGTAAGTATCCGGCTGCCGGGGCCCTGAGCAAGTGGGGGAGAAGGGCGGGCGCTGGCACCGCTCTCCTTCGCCCATAGCCCGGCGTGGTGCCCGACCGCAAGTGGGCCCTCTCGCCTGCTCAGGGCCCTGGCACTTGCCCGGGTGCTGACGCCGGCCCTGCCTATTGTTCTGTACAGACTCCTGTACTTCTAGTACCTGAGCACCTGACACGTCTGACATTTTTACCTCAGATCAAGCTGCGTTTTACAGTATCAGCAAAAGATATGAGATTTTAGAAATTTCACTCATATGCTTGATTTTTTTTCCTGACTGAATTTGACAAATGCAGCGTTTTTAAAATCCACAGCGTGTCAATTCTCTCAGTGTTTTTGTAGCTTTTTTTTTACAAAGAAATGAAAGGGAGAAAAAATGCTGTAAAAAATGCAAGTTTTTTACAGCGTTTTGACAGCGGTTGTGGTGAATGAAACTAACTTTATTAAAAATGTACTGTAGACAAAGCTCATATGTAATCCACACCCAAAAAAAGGCTACAAAAAAGTGACAAAAATGCAGGGAACATGAGGAAAACCAGGGGTTTTGAACACAGTGTTTTTACTGCCAAGACAAGTTTTTATTGTTGCAGTAAAAAACACAGAAAAACGCTATGTATGAGGGTCACTAACATGGGCCCTTCAAAGTTAAGCTTAAATAATATTCTAGATATGACTCTATTATACCAACTGAGCTAAACTGCAAGGGTCCCCGCAGGGCCTGACTGTCCATCTGGAAGTTCCAACAAATACCAGATGGGCCGGTGTGGACACTTGTTGACAGTATCCACTTTCTGAGGATGTGGATATCATTAACCATTAACAACTGAGGTGGAGCAGAGAGCCATGGACTCCCTGCTCTGCCACTTGCTCAGAAAAGCCGTAGACTGCTTATGTCTTATGAACTCAAAGAGGTCAGCACCACATGAGGGACATCAGGCGATGCAATGACCTCACTTCAACATCTGCTGCACCTAGACTGTAGTGAGGAGGAGAATATCACCCCTCAGCGTGGGAGAGAGGGGGTGATAAGTATTAGCATATGTTTCTGGTTTCCTAGGACACAATTATTACATAAGAAGGCCCGGGGGGCATTATAAGGATACACAGGGCACCACTGTCATGAGACATTATTATTATTATTAGTCAGTATAGGGGGCATTATTATTATAACGTAGCCCAGTGAATATAAGTATTATTATAAGGAAAAAGAGGACACCATTATTGATAGCAATAAATTTAGATTTTCTTCAAGTATTTGCAATTTGAGGAGATCTGAGTTGCTGCAAATCTATTTTTTTTAATTTGTCAAACTAGGTGAAAACATTGTCTGCTCTCTGTTACTGATAGAGGAGACTAGATTACTCCACGTGCTCTCCTCACACACTGAGCAGCACTTATGTCCATAAAATGGCCGCTGGGGGAGGAGCATGTGACCAGATCAGCCTATCGTATCAGCCTCCTCCAACAGACAAGCAGCTCTCCTATGTGAGGAGTTTTAGTATTGGAGGCTGAGGACAGGTCTGGTCACTGCTCCTCCACCAGCGGCCATTGTATGGACAGAATGCTGCTCAGTGTGTGAGGAAAGCTGCACTAATAAGTGTAAATGGCCGCCCCCTTTAATATACGTGCTTAAATATTTAAGGGGTGCAGTGAAAAATTTATATGCGAGCAAGTAAGGTTCAAATTTCGGTGTTAATTTCACTTAATATCATTGTGGCAGTGTAAAAAAAATGTTAATGCTCATTGATTAGTTGACGCCGACCCATGCACCAAAGAAGATGCCACATCTGTCGCTCACTAGATTGTTTTATGTTTAGGCTGCCCTCTACTGACAACTAGAGGAATCATTTGCAGGTCAAGTATGTAAATCTGCATGGTATAGCATTAGTACATGAAATTGGCCCACTAAGGGTCTTCTCTATGCAATTATAGCCTATTTTGAACTCCCATGCCCAATATATTTGAGTGTCGCTTGTACTATTTATTTGAGAAGCCTTATGAGTATAGTATGCCCTTATCAGAATGACAATGTTTGCAATAGGCATATAGATTGTATGATATGTCATGGAACGCACTCAGCTGTAAAGTTCCAGGATTGACTGTGCATTGAAATCTAGGTGACAGCGGCGAGGCGGCTTCACTGTGTCCATGATCACATGATCCCGGTGCTGGTCACATGCTCTGACTGGGAGAATGGCGGCCAGGTGGTTCCGGCGTGTGGAACGCATACTGACTCTCCGGTCACGTGCTTCCTGTCACGTGTTTCCGGTGACCACGGATATCCGGTTGTGCTTGGAGCACATGGGGCGTGCAAAAGAGACGGTTGCATCTAGTTTGGAGTTGATTATTTGTGGTCCTCAAACAATCAACTCCATTCTAGCTGATTCACCATTGAGCCGTCTAGTTTGGAGTTGATTTTTTGAGGGCTCATTTTATCAGCTCCACTCTAGACGGATCACTACTGAAGTGACTGGATCGGGGGGATATTTTGTGGATCTCATTCCAGCATCTCCACTCTAGCTGATTCACTGGTGAGGTGACTGGATCGGAGTGGATATTTTGAGGATCTCATTCCAGCATCTCCACTCTAGCTGATTCACTGGTGAGGTGACTGGATCGGGGGGATATTTTGTGGTCCTCATTCCAGCATCTCCACTCTAGCTGATTCACTGGTGAGGTGACTGGATCGGAGTTGATCTTTTGATGATCTCTCTGCAGCTTCTCCATTCTAGACAGTTCAGTTTCTACACTGAAGTTCCTCAAAAAATCACCTCCAATGTCCAGAATGGAGCAGATTCCCGGATCCTCATAGCCTGCAATGTAGTGGAATTGGAATGTACACACATTGTAGATATATATCAGCCTTATAATTCTAATGATTTCATGTTTTTATTTTTTAAGTACTTGCTCAAACTGTTATATTTATTACGTATTTCCAAAGGGCAAAATTTTATTTTTTTCATGATTAATCAAACTTGCATTTTATTATCGCTTTTTGTAATATAAATAATCACACACAGCGCTGATCGTTCAGTTTTACGTGGGGAAAAACGTAACAAAGCGCAGCGACAGAGTCCTCATAATTTACAACATTGTATTGGAGTGGATTTTTTGAGGACCTCATTTTAGTAACTCCATTCTAGCTGATTCACCAGTGAGCCGTCTAGATAGGAGTAGATTTTTTGAGGACCTCATTTTAGTAACTCCATTCTAGCTGATTCACTAGTGAGCCGTCTAGATCGGAGTGGATTTTTTGAGGACCTCATTTTAGGAACTCCATTCTAGCTGATTCACTACTGAGCCGTCTAGATCGGAGTAGATTTTTTGAGGACCTTCCTATAGCCTTCACTCTGTACAGTTTGGTGCTGAGGTGACTGGAATCGAGTTTTCTCAAAGAGTGAGCGGAGCCTCGTGGGGAGTAACGTAACAAAGCGCAGCAACACAGTCCTCATAATTTACAACATTGTATTGGTGTGGATTTTTTGAGGACCTCATTTGAGCAACTCCATTCTAGCTGATTCACTAGTGAGCTGTCTAGATCGGAGTGGGTATGTTGAGGATCTCCCTGTAGCCTCCAAACTGTACAGGTGCTGAGGTGACTGGAATTGAGTTTTCTCAAAGAGTGAGCGGAGCCTCGTGGGGAGTAACGTAACAAAGCGCAGCAACACAGTCCTCATAATTTACAACATTGTATTGGTGTGGATTTTTTGAGGACCTCATTTGAGCAACTCCATTCTAGCTGATTCACTAGTGAGCCGTCTAGATCGGAGTGGGTATGTTGAGGATCTCCCTGTAGCCTCCAAACTGTACAGGTGCTGAGGTGACTGGAATCGAATTTTCTCAAAGAGTGAGCGGAGCCTCGTGGGGAGTAACGTAACAAAGCGCAGCAACACAGTCCTCATAATTTACAACATTGTATTGGTGTGGATTTTTTGAGGACCTCATTTGAGCAACTCCATTCTAGCTGATTCACTAGTGAGCCGTCTAGATCGGAGTGGGTATGTTGAGGATCTCCCTGTAGCCTCCAAACTGTACAGGTGCTGAGGTGACTGGAATTGAGTTTTTCAAAGAGAAGGTGTAGCCTCGCGGGGAAAAACATAGCAGAGTGCAGCCGACAGTCCTCATAATTTACAACATTGTATTGGAGTGGATTTTTTGAGGACCTCATTTGAGCAACTCCATTCTAGCTGATTCACTAGTGAGCCGTCTAGATCGGAGTGGGTATGTTGAGGATCTCCCTGTAGCCTCCAAACTGTACAGGTGCTGAAGTGACTGTGACTCGCCCCCTGGGCCGTGGGGCACTCGGATCCGGGCAATAGGGAACGATGGGGGTAGTAGTGGCAACCCGGTTCCGTGGCTCAGGGTGGTCAGGCCAGTGGTAGTCCGTTATGTGCTATTGATTATGTCCGACTACGCCACCCGTGGATTTGCGGTCATTAGGAACCGCCGCTGCAGGGCAGACCGCTGGGGCTGATGATATATGCAGCTGGGATGGTGTGACTCCCCACGGGAAGAGTGTGGCCCCAGGGCAGTGTGGTGGATGGTGGGAGTGATGGTAGTGAGAGTCCCGGTGCCGATAGTGCTGGAGGAGCAAGGAGCACACAGACAACAAGTTGCAGTCCAGGGTCTTTACTAAAACAGGTAAACTGACCCATAAACAGTCCCGGCTAGGAGGGGACCTGGATGTCTGAGAGCAACGGGGAAATTGGCCCTGGTCAGGGTGAGGGTGTAGGCCTACCGTGCTTTCTGCGCTCCTTCTGGCTATCTCCTCGTTATAGGGTAACAGCCCACGTTTCCGAGCTTTCCGTGTATTCTCGCCTGTATAGCCTGCGACGTGGGTTCCTTTCTGCTCCCAGCCTTGTACGGCTTTACTGGTCCCTTCGGTTGTGGCAGGGCCTCCAGGCTTCTTAGGCCAAGGAATATACAGTCCCTTGCGAACTTGTTATCTGCTGGAGAATGTGGAATCCTCCCAGCCTCAGACACCAAAGTCTGGTAAAGTAAGTATTTTATCTGCCAAGACAGGCTCTCTTCGCCTCTTGTCTCTGGCTTGTGGCTCTCCTCCTGCCACACTTCCTCTTAGGTGCAGTGCAACTGTCTGTCCCTGCTCTGCTCTGGGACAAGTCTCAGTGCTGAGACAGGCCATCAAGTTCTCTCTAACCCTGCCCCCAGTACCAGCTTTTATAGGGGCAGCCTGCTCCCCCTACTGGCCTGAGACAGGAGGCATTGCATGCTAATGTTCCCCTGACCAGAGAACCTCCCGCTTGCTTTCAGACACAGCTTTAATTACACTTGTGGCATCCAGGCCAGGGTGACACATTCCCCCCTAGTAAAATTTAGTACTCCGGGACTAAACAGTAAACAAAGACAATATGCATAACTATAAAACATTATCAGGAAAGTGACGCACAGATTGAGTTCTTAAGGTCACAGTGTGGTCTTTGACCGGGTGTCCATATCACCAATACAACGGGGAGCCTTAACCAGGTGGGGGTCTGTCCTACCCCAAGTCCTTTACAGTCTTAGTTCATTCCTGGGTTAGGCTCCGAACGCAGTCCATACAAGGTCCTGGTTATAAAAAGTCCATAACCTGTGAGTCCTTACGGTAGCTGCAAGAAACTGAAACACAGAATTACCAGACATGCATGTAACTTGGCAAACAATTCAACATTTGGCAACAGGGTTATTTACAATCTTAGCGCGCTCTATATTTTCCAGCGAGCGGGTATCTGCCCCTTTGTGCTCCTGGTTGACCTCCTTAACCCACTGTCTGGTGGTGGACCAACCTGGCTTTCCCCACTAGCGTTAGGGGTACAGCTACCAGCTGGGTGTACAGGTAGGGCAGGCAGCTGTCTGCGGGTCCTTTGGCTTACCGCAGGCATGGCAGGCTCACTGTCAGCAGAGGGTTGACTCTCCTGGGCTGCTGGTACAGGCTCTTCTGCCTCTGGAACCGCTTGCTCCTCTTCACCTTCCGGCTCTGGTGTTGGTTGTTGCTGTGCTGGTTGCAGGAAATGCAGGACAGGTACCACTATGGCATCATTTATGCGAGTCCAGGACTGAGGGAACTCTCCGAGAACGGTGCTGATCATTTCTTCCTTGACCTCTGCGGGTTCAAGGTCACTCTGATCCTCTTCTGCACTACGGAGTTGCTCGGGGCACCTTTTGAGGTGGTCTCTGGAGACGACACTAGTGGTTTCTCCTCCGTCCTTGGTGATTATGCACACCTTTGGGTTGTCGTGGTCAGACTGCAGTACGGTGTAGGGTTCCCTTTCCCACTGGTCGTCCAACTTATGTAGCCTTCTCTTCCGCTTCAGGACTTGCTCACCAGGTTCTAGGGGACCAGCAGGGGCGTGTTGGTTGAAGAGTTTTTCTTGCCTCTCTCTCACCTGGGCCAGGCTCTTCTCCACACTCTCCTGTACCTTCTTGTACTGCAGTTGCCTTTCCGTATCCCAGTCCGCATCCGGGGAGGTGTCCTCAGGTATTAGGACTCCCATCTCCACGTCTACGGGCAGCTTACCTGGTCTAGCTCGCATCAGGTAAGCCGGGGTGCAGTTTGTAGCATTCACCGGGATATTGTTGTATAGGTCTATCAGGTCCGGCAGTTTTTCTGGCCACAGGCTGCGTTCCTCCAGGGGCAACGTCTTCAGGAGATCAATGACTATATTGTTCATCTTCTCACACATCCCGTTGGTTTGGGGGTGGTAAGGCGTTGTACGAATCTTCTTACAGCCATAGAGGTTGCAGAACTCCTGGAAGATTTCAGCCTCGAACGCAGGACCCTGGTCTGTCAGGACCTGTTCCGGATACCCGTGTGGACGGCAGAAATATTGCTGGAAGGCTCTGGCCGCTGTTTGGGCTGTCAAGTCTTTTACCGGGACCACCACGAGAAAACGGGAATAGTGGTCCACGATTGTCAGGGCGTAGATGTACCCTGACCGGCTTGGAGCCAACTTGACATGGTCTAGAGCTACCAGCTCAAGAGGCTGCGTGGTGACGATGGGCCTCAAGGGTGTCTTCTGGCTGGTGCGGTCCTTCCTCCTTAGGTGACAAGGGCCACAGTCTCTGCACCATTTTTCTACAGCACCTCTCATGCCGACCCAAAAGAATCTTCCTCTTAGCAGGAACTCCAGTTTCTTCCAACCGAAGAGCCCCGCTCTGTCATGGTAAGCCCCCAGGACCATAGCTGCATCTCGCCTTGGGACCACGACTTGCCAGGTCAGCTCGTGCGTCCGGTGGTTGACAATCCTTCTGCACAACTTGCCTTCGTAGAGGAACAGCTTGCTCTTCTCTTTCCATAGCTGCTTGGCTTCCTCTGTGGCATCTGGATCTAAGCGGGCGTCTTTCCGGGTCAGCAGATCTTTCACCAGGCGGATTGCAGGGTCACTATCTTGGGTCTCGGCCCAGCTGTGGTGAGGTAGGGGATTGATCATCACGGTTGTTAGATCTCCTCCTTCACGCGGTGAGAGTATTGAGCGGCTCCATACCGGTGAAACGCGGGGAGTTCTACCTCCTCCAGCTCTTCTGGGTCTTCGTCACCTTCAGGTAAGTGAGGCATCCTTGATAGGGCGTCCGCGTTGGCATTGGTTTTGCCTGCCCGGTACTTGATCACGAAGTCATAGTTGGAGAGACGGGCCATCCACCGCTGTTCCAGGGCACCCAGTCTTGCATTGTCCAGGTGTGTCAACGGGGTGTTGTCCGTGTACACGGTGAACTTTGCGGAGGCCAGGTAATGCTTGAAGCGTTCCGTCACGGCCCACACCACCACCAAGAATTCTATCTTGAAGGAGCTGTAATTCTCCGGGTTCCTCTCGGTGGGCCTCAGCTTCCGGCTGGCGTACGCGTTCACCCTTTCTCTGCCCTGTTGGTTTTGGGACAGTACGGCTCCCAGTCCCACATTACTGGCATCTGTGTGGAGAATGAAAGGCTGGCCGTAATCAGGGTAGGCCAGGATCTCATCCCCCGTGAGGGCCATCTTTAGCTGGCGGAAGGACTCCTCTTCCGGTTTATCCCTCTTGAAGGGTGGCTTTTGACTTCTGGACTTAGACTGTCCGATCAGGAGGTCCTGCATAGGAGCTGCCATCTTAGTGAACCCGGGGATGAACCTTCGGTAGTAGCCTACCAACCCGAGAAACTGTCTCACGTCTTTGATGTTCGAGGGGCTTGGCCAGCTCTTGATTGCCGTGACCTTGTCAGGGTCGGGGGCCACTCCTTCCGCGCTTACCACGTGCCCGAGGTACTGGACCTTCGGTTTCAGCAGGTGACACTTCGATGGTTTCACCTTCAGGCCATAGCCTGCCAGGGCTTCGAACACCTCGGCCAGGTGCTTTAGGTGGTCCTCGTAGGTCTTCGAATAGACGATCACGTCGTCCAGGTAAAGGAGAACCGTCTTGAAGTTTCGGTGCCCTAGACAGCATTCCATCAGCCGCTGGAAGGTCCCTGGTGCATTGCAGAGCCCGAAAGGCATGCAGTTGAATTCGCTCAGTCCCATCGGGGTGGTGAAGGCGGTCTTCTCCTTGTCAGCCTCTGCCACAGGAACCTGCCAGTACCCGCTAGTAAGGTCCAAAGTAGAAAAGAAGTTAGCTGATTTTAGTGCGGCTAAAGACTCCTCTATTCTAGGCAGCGGATATGCGTCTTTGTGGGTGATACGGTTGATTTGTCTATAGTCCACGCACATTCTCATGGTGCCGTCTTTCTTTTTCACCAGAACCAAGGGGGCTGCCCAGGGGCTACAGCTATCTCGAATGACCCCAGCTTCTTTCATTTCTCTTAGCATGCTCTTTGCGTTCTGATAATGTGCAGGGGGTACAGGTCTGTGTCTCTCTTTTATTGGTGGGTGGCTCCCTGTGGGGATGTGGTGTTCTATCCCTTTTACTCTGCCGAAGTCTAGCGGGTGCTTACTAAAGACTCTCTCGTACTCCTGTACCACCCGGTAGACTCCTTGTTCTTGGTGCAGGGGAGTGGAGTCAGCACCCACGTGGAGTTTCTGGCACCAGTCCTCCTTTTGTTTCTGGGAGCCATTACTCTCCGCCTGAGGAGATGGAGGCAAGGGTTCCACGGCCCTGATAGCTTTGTGTTCGACCACAAACAGCTTGGCGAGTGTAGCGTACCTGGGTAAGTGTACCTCCCTCTCCCCAATGTTGAGAATGAGGATGGGCACCCTCCCATGACGGACATCAACCACCCCCCGGGCTGTCAAAATGGTGGGCCTGCTGTCTGAGTACACGGGTTCTACCATGGCTTGGTAGTCTCTACCTCTCAACCCGATTGCAGTCCGACACCAGATCATCATTTCACTTTTGGGAGGCATGGAAATGGGGAATGGGTTACTCAGTCTTACGCTACCGATCTCACCACCAGACAGTTCTACCTGCTGCCGTCTCATCAGGGCTTTTATCTCCTTGTTGAGGACTCTCTGTTGGCTGGAACTAGCATTCACCGCCACCAGTTGTAAGATTACAATTACCTCTGAAAGACAATTTTCAATCACGTTAGTACCCACAGTTATTTTAGGGTGACTTTCACGACGGTCAATGTCCACAATAATCACTCCCTGTGTCGGTAGTTCAACTTTACCAATTTTAATGGTCATCTCCTTGAACCCCATCTGCGGCACGGGTAAGCCGTTACTGGCGATGATGCTCAAGTTACTGTCTGGATACCGTGTGATATCAGCATCAGTCCAATACTGCTTAAAAAGTACATAAGGGATAGTGGTTACTTGTGACCCAGTATCCAGCAAGGCGCTCATGGGGATACCGTCCAGCACCACGGGTAAAACCGGGCGCCCCCCAACGTACTTATTACGCCAATTGTAAGGGCCTGGTGATCTTATGCCTGGGGGTTGGCCCTCTGCCCCAGGTTGGACCCGTTTAAATTACAGTACCTGGAAATGTGTCCGGGCTGGTTGCATCGACGGCAAATGGGCTGTCCACCCTCTGCGTAGCGGTCTGTGGGCCTCCCTCGGAACGACGGGATCCTCCTCTGTCGACGCCACGGGACATCCTCCAGACTTGAAGCCAGCTCGATGGGTCTTGACGGGTCCACTTGCAACGCCTGGACGGTCCTGGTCAACGCCGCGACGCTCCTGGTCAGCTCCTGGACTTGGTGGTGCAGGTCTTTCGACGGGGCTTGGTTCAGGGCCTGTGCATCAGCCCCCACGGGATCCATAGAGGAGGGCGCCGCCTCCTGGTGGTTGGTGAGAGCAGGGCGCCGGGGGTTTATAGCGCCACTGGTTGCAGATTCACGGAGCACCCTTATGGCCCTGTCCTTAAATTGGGCAAAGGTCAGGTCGGGGTTCTGAAAGAACAAGAGGCGCAGTTGGGCCCTGTGGGCGCTAGACAGCTGACCTTCTATGAATTGTTCTGTTAGCAGCTTATCCGTTTCCTGCACACTGCCAGGGTCAGTTTGTTGAATAGCCCTCAGGGCTTCCTGCAGATTTAGGGCATAGTCTCTGATGCTGTCCTGTGCCCGCTGCTTACACCCATAGAACCTCATTTTAATTTCAGCAGAGGTACGTGTGTCAAAGGTACCCCGCAGCCGGGCCAGAATACCCTTCACAGTTCTTTTCTCCTCAGTGGGCCATGATTTTACCTCCCTCTGGGCTGCGCCAGTTAACTGCCCTGTTAATATGCTGACCTTCTGTTCCTCTGTCAGGGGGTAAACTTGGAACAAACTGTATAGCCTTTCCTTGAAGTCAGTTAGGGCATGGGGCTCCCCTGAGTATTTGGGCAGCCAGGCCGCTCCAGGGATGTAGGGCAGGGAAAAGGGCATCACCGCTGCTGCAGCTGCGTTGGTGGTAGTGGGCACCTCTGTATACGACATCTTTCTCCCCCCTAGTTAAGCGTGGCCTACCTTCCGACGATCCTCTTCTGTAGGCCGCGGCTCCACTGCTGCTGCTATGGACGAGGACCTGGCGTCGCGCTCCGATGACGTCAGCGTCGCTCTCTCTCCCTTCCAGGACCTTGCGCAGCGTCGGTGCGTGGGGCGGAGCTTCGGATCTCGAGCGGTTTTGACGTCCACGCCCCTCTTCTTCCCGCGCGGCGTCCTGAAGATGGCGTCTGATGGCGGGAAGCAGCTGCGGATGGCGGGAAGACGGCAGAAAACGGCGAGAAACGGTCCAAGATGGCGTCTGATGGCGGGAATCGGCTCCGGATGGCGGGAAACTTCGCCACAGGTAAGTTACAAAAGTCTTTTTCAGGCACACAGTACCCGGTGGTTGCGGGCACGAAATCCTGCCGACTACGCCAAAGCTGACTCGCCCCCTGGGCCGTGCGGCACTCGGATCCGGGCAATAGGGAGCGATGGGGGTAGTAGTGGCAACCCGGTTCCGTGGCTCAGGGTGGTCAGGCCAGTGGTAGTCCGTTATGTGCTATTGATTATGTCCGACTACGCCACCCGTGGATTTGCGGTCATTAGGAACCGCCGCTGCAGGGCAGACCGCTGGGGCTGATGATATATGCAGCTGGGATGGTGTGACTCCCCACGGGAAGAGTGCGGTCCCAGGGCAGTGTGGTGGATGGTGGGAGTGATGGTAGTGAGAGTCCCGGTGCCGATAGTGCTGGAGGAGCAAGGAGCACACAGACAACAAGTTGCAGTCCAGGGTCTTTACTAAAACAGGTAAACTGACCCATAAACAGTCCCGGCTAGGAGGGGACCTGGATGTCTGAGAGCAACGGGGAAATTGGCCCTGGTCAGGGTGAGGGTGTAGGCCTACTGTGCTTTCTGCGCTCCTTCTGGCTATCTCCTCGTTATAGGGTAACAGCCCACGTTTCCGAGCTTTCCGTGTATTCTCGCCTGTATGGCCTGCGACGTGGGTTCCTTTCTGCTCCCAGCCTTGTACGGCTTTACTGGTCCCTTCGGTTGTGGCAGGGCCTCCAGGCTTCTTAGGCCAAGGAATATACAGTCCCTTGCGAACTGGTTATCTGCTGGAGAATGTGGAATCCTCCCAGCCTCAGACACCAAAGTCTGGTAAAGTAAGTCTTTTATCTGCCAAGACAGGCTCTCTTCGCCTCTTGTCTCTGGCTTGTGGCTCTCCTCCTGCCACACTTCCTCTTAGGTGCAGTGCAACTGTCTGTCCCTGCTCTGCTCTGGGACAAGTCTCAGTGCTGAGACAGGCCATCAAGTTCTCTCAAACCCTGCCCCCAGTACCCGCTTTTATAGGGGCAGCCTGCTCCCCCTACTGGCCTGAGACAGGAGGCATTGCATGCTAATGTTCCCCTGACCAGAGAACCTCCCCCTTGCTCTCAGACACAGCTTTAATTACACTTGTGGCATCCAGGCCAGGGTGACACAACTGGAATTGAGTTTTTCAAAGAGTGAGCGGAGCTTCGCAGGGAGAAACATAACAGAGCGCAGCAACACAGTCCTCATAATTTACAACATTGTATTGGAGTGGATTTTTTGAGGACCTCATTTGAGCAACTCCATTCTAGCTGTTTCACTAGTGAGCCGTGTAGATCGGAGTGGATTTTTTGTGGACCTCATTTTAGTAACTCCATTCTAGCTGATTCACTAGTGAGCCTTCTAGATCGGAGTGGATTTTTTGAGGACCTCATTTTAGTAACTCCATTCTAGCTGATTCACTAGTGAACCATCTAGATCGGAGTGGGTATTTTGAGGATCTCCCTGTAGCCTCCAAACTGTACTGTTTGGTGCTGAGGTGACTGGAATCGAGTTTTTCAAAGAGTGAGCGGAGCTTCGCAGGGAGAAACATAACAGAGCGCAGCAACAGATTCCTCATAATTTAGAACATTGTATTGGAGTGGATTTTTTGAGGACCTCATTTTAGCAACTCCATTCTAGCTGATTCACTAGTGAGCTGACGCGCCCCCTGGGCCAGTGCTGTTTGGGGATACCCGGAGCCGGATCAGATGGGGGTTGTAGTCTCCGAGTGGCGGTGACCCGGTCCGTGCCCAGGGTGTCAAACTCAGTGTGTGGCAGTCCTTACAGATGTTGTTGGATGTTCTTTGTGTCGACTACGCCACCCGTTGATTTGCGGTCAAAAGGCCGCCGCTGCAGAAGGGTCCGCTGAGGCTGGTGGTGTGTGTGCAGCTATGGTAGTATAACCCCCAACGGGAGGGGTATGGCCTCAGGGGGTCAGATGTAGAGGATGGTGGTTGTGGAGGTGCAGTGTGGATGGTAAGAAGACTCAGAGTCGGGCTGTGCAGTTCAGGGTTTTTACTTACTGCTGTTCTTTTGGTCACTCTGGCCTTGAGTGACCACCCGAGCCGTGCTGCGTCCACCAGGTCCTGGACTCGTCCAACCCCCAAGCAATTCTGGAGCGTGATCCTGAGCTCCCTTTCTGACTTTCCTTTCTACGGCCGTTCCCACCAGGGATCCACTTATGTCCGGCTTCCTCGGGTCTCTTGTTGGTTAAACCCTTTTCTCTGGGTTCCCTGACCCTATACTCGGTGTGCCTTCTCAGTGGATTTAGTGAGGGTCGTGGCATATCCTGCCCACGACCTCCGGTTCCTGGCTAAGGTGTGCTTTGCCTCTGCCAGCTTGGGATCCGGTACCCTTGTGCCAACCCTTCACCCTTCTGGTCTGATTTTAGGTTCTTGGGGTTCCTTCTTCTTTTCCCCTCTGGGTCTTTCTTTTCTCCTCTCTCTCTCTTGGCCTTGGAGCTGGCTGAGCCTCTCTGCTCTACTCCTCTACAAAGACTGACTGTCTGACCCTGTTCTAAGATGGTTCCCACCTTATATACTCCCTCTATGTGTGAGCTCAGGTGACCAGCACCCAATGAGCTCCTATCTTTACCCAGACTGCTCCCTCTATCTGCCCCTACACTACTGGGATGTTCCACCCCCCTCCCACTCCAGCCAGGGACAGACGCTGTCGTACCTGCACATGTATCTGGTGGGAGTACAGTAGTTCTGTCCCTCGGTAATGGGATGTATGTAGTGTATGCAGCTAGCTGAGCTCAGTCCCACACTCCATCCTTACCCGGGAGTGGAATACCACACCTCTGGGTTGAGGTGCAATACCCCTGTAGCAGCCGAGTCCTCAGGGTGCTACATTCCCCCCTGGTAAATCACAGCACGTCCTCGGGCTGTAAGAGAATAAAAACATCCACAAACATACAATTTTTTCATAAAACATAAACATATAAAACATCATATATATTAGCAGCAATAAACTTTTTTTTTTTTTTTTCTTGTTCCTCCGGCCACGGTGCGACTTGTGACCGGGTAAAGTGCAACAGTCTATTCTTGAAAAACAGTTTTCCTATAAAACCAGTAGGGGGCGCCTTAGAAAGCGCAACTATATACAAGGGGAAATGGCCGCTCTCAGTCCTCGGTCAGTGGGAATAGGGACACACGGGTTGCAGTTCACACTTGTCCCAACGGGGAACATCTTTAAATCAGCAACAGTTCACTGTACCCCGACGGGTAACTATATACAGTCTCTCTTTACCGTACTTTAATGACGGCGTCCTCCTGCTCCTTCTTTGTATTCTTCAGACCCGTCCGGGTCCTCTTGCTCCTCCCCACACCGCAGCTCCTCCTCCGTCAGCCGGTGTACATGGAGGGCGTAGGGTCCTTTGGCACACTTGTGCCGGGTAAAGGTGACCTCATCCCCTACATATAGGTCACGACCTCTGTGTCCCTCCGGCAGATGGCTTTCTACGTCTCTGCGGGTGACAAAGACGTCGCCGGGGGTATGATGGTCTCTTATGAAACCCCAACCGTGCTGCATATGAAATTTAATCGCAGTCCCGGTGGTACGGGGACCATGAACTGCACGGGGGTCTCTCCTGGTCCGGCTCTTCTGCTCCGCGCTCCGCACCTGCATCTGTTTCTCACGGACCCGCCTCTCTCTTCGTTCTCGTTCGAAGACTGCCAACTGCTGGCGGCAGCACTCCACACGCTCCGCTGCGGCTGCCTGTGTTTCTTGAGTGAACCCCATGAGGTCTTCTCCGGTGAGGTCCCACTCGAACTGTGCTTCTTCCAGCGGGAGCGGGGTTCTCCTGACGGGCTTCGGAGCCGGAATCAGGGGCTCGCACAGGGGCCTTGCTTTTTGGAGTTCCAGTTGGTAGTACTCCTGTGGCCATATAAAAGGCTGCCCATCCGGGCACGTGTGCTGGGCAAATAGATCTTCACCCAGGTGCGGCACTCGAGATGTTGAGGGCGCGGTGATGGTAGCAGCGCCCGGGTTGACCAGGCCTTGCGACCAGGCTTGGGGCACCCTAAAGGTAAAGGGCACCGTAAGGACGGCGGCGCCCGGGGTTACTCGGCCCTGCGACCAGGCCGGTGGCTCCGCGGAGGTAGGGGGCGCTGTTGGAATTGCGGCGCCCGGGGGTACTAGACCTTGCGACCAGGCCGGTGGTGTTTCCTGCTTTGCCGCGCTCAGGGTTGAGGCGCGTGACGTCACAGGGGTCGCTGCCGCGGCTTCTGCTTGAGGCCTAGTCTGGAGCGGTGACGGTGCAGCGACGGGCACGGCAGGGGGAATTTCGGGCTCTGCGACGGGGAGCTGGGGCAGGCTCACGGTTTCTCGGGTCGGGGTAGTGACGTCCCCTTTACCTGCCTCCGTCTGTTCAGCTCCCTCCTCGGCGCCGTCTCCGGCCTTCACTCCTCCTGCACCATCCTCAGAGGCGGTCTGTCTCCTCGTCTCGGGTGGCGTGCTCCGCTGACGGGTTCCGGTCTGCTGGGCCATCTCTCGGCTCCACTCCGCCAGCGTGTCTCGCTGCACCTGGGCCATCCTCCGTGCGAGGCCCTCCAGCGCGGTCTGTGCACACTCCCGGTCTCGGGGGAGCTGTGCCAGGATCTCCACCAGACCTAGTGGGGTGGTTGCTTGCAGCAGGCTCCTGACCACTGGGTCGGTGCTGCCTGACTCTCCCTCCATCTCCGGGTGTGCTTTCTCCATACTCCTCTCCAGACTTCTTGTCTCCGGGTGCGCTCTCTCCAGACTCCTCCAGGCTGCACCCATCTTCACTCTTTTGTTCTGTCTCCGCCCACATTGAGGGTGGTCCCGGGGCAACTTGGTGATTGTCAGTTCCAGGGGCAGTTCCCTCACGCTGATGGACATCTCTAGCATCACAGTCTCTGTTGGTGGGGGCGGTTTCCGCTTTTGGCGCCATTCTTCGACCTGGCCCACGATGGGAGGTGGCCTCCTGCCATCCTCTGGCACGCCCATAATGGCGTCCGCTCTTCCAAGGCGGGAAATCTTCTGAAATGGCGGGAATCGTCTCCCAGTGGCGGGAAACTCCGTGGATGGCGGGAAAAAGCTGCAGATGGCGGGCAACCGGCGGGAAACGATCCGTGATGGCGTCCGATGGCGGGGACCCTCCGGAACCGGCGGGAGACTTCTTTTTGAGGTAAAGGTGAACTTTTCTTCAGGCACGCAGTACCCGGTTGTTGCGGGCACGTTATCCTGCCGACTACGCCAAAGTTGACGGGCCCCCTGGGCCAGTGCTGTTTGGGGATACCCGGAGCCGGATCAGATGGGGGTTGTAGTCTCCGAGTGGCGGTGACCCGGTCCGTGCCCAGGGTGTCAAACTCAGTGTGTGGCAGTCCTTACAGATGTTGTTGGATGTTCTTTGTGTCGACTACGCCACCCGTTGTTTTACGGTTAAAAGGCCGCCGCTGCAGAAGGGTCCGCTGAGGCTGGTGGTGTGTGTGCAGCTGTGGTAGTATAACCCCCAACGGGAGGGGTATGGCCTCAGGGGGTCAGATGTAGAGGATGGTGGTTGTGGAGGTGCAGTGTGGATGGTAAGAAGACTCAGAGTCGGGCTGTGCAGTTCAGGGTTTTTACTTACTGCTGTTCTTTTGGTCACTCTGGCCTTGAGTGACCACCCGAGCCGTGCTGCGTCCACCAGGTCCTGGACTCGGCCAACCCCCAAGCAATTCTGGAGCGTGATCCTGAGCTCCCTTTCTGACTTTCCTTTCTACGGCCGTTCCCACCAGGGATCCACTTATGTCCGGCTTCCTCGGGTCTCTTGTTGGTTAAACCCTTTTCTCTGGGTTCCCTGACCCTATACTCGGTGTGCCTTCTCAGTGGATTTAGTGAGGGTCGTGGCATATCCTGCCCACGACCTCCGGTCCTGGCTAAGGTGTGCTTTGCCTCTGCCAGCTTGGGATCCGGTACCCTTGTGCCAACCCTTCACCCTTCTGGTCTGATTTTAGGTTCTTGGGGTTCCTTCTTCTTTTCCCCTCTGGGTCTTTCTTTTCTCCTCTCTCTCTCTTGGCCTTGGAGCTGGCTGAGCCTCTCTGCTCTACTCCTCTACAAAGACTGACTGTCTGACCCTGTTCTAAGATGGTTCCCACCTTATATACTCCCTCTATGTGTGAGCTCAGGTGACCAGCACCCAATGAGCTCCTATCTTTACCCAGACTGCTCCCCCTATCTGCCCCTACACTACTGAGATGTTCCACCCCCCTCCCACTCCAGCCAGGGACAGACGCTGTCGTACCTGCACATGTATCTGGTGGGAGTACAGTAGTTCTGTCCCTCGGAAATGGGATGTATGTAGTGTATGCAGCTAGCTGAGCTCAGTCCCACACTCCATCCTTACCCGGGAGTGGAATACCACACCTCTGGGTTGAGGTGCAATACCCCTGTAGCAGTCGAGTCCTCAGGGTGCTACAGAGCCGTATAGATCGGAGTGGATTTCTTGAGGATCTCCCTGTAGCCTCCAAACTGTACTGTTTGGTGCTGAGGTGACTGGAATCGAGTTTTTCAAAGAGTGAGCGGAGCTTCGCAGGGAGAAACATAACAGAGCGCAGCAACAGAGTCCTCATAATTTACAACATTGTATTGGAGTGGATTTGTTGAGGACCTCATTTGAGCAACTCCATTCTAGCTGATTCACTAGTGAGCCGTATAGATCGGAGTGGATTTTTTGAGGACCTCATTTGAGCAACTCCATTGTAGCTGATTCACTAGTGAGCCGTATAGATTGGAGTGGATTTTTGAGGACCTCATTTGAGCAACTCCATTCTATCTGATTCACTAGTGAGCCGTCTAGATCGGTGTGGATTTTTAGATGATCTCCCTGTAGCCTCTATTCTGTACAGTTCATTGGTGACCTGAGTAGAATGGAGTTGCTGGAGCGATGCCCTCATAAGATCAAATCCAATCTAGACGCCTCATGACTGAAACCTCCAGAATGGAGTTAATTCCAGGAGCTCCTCATAGATTCCAATCTCATGGCATAGGAATTATAAATGTATGTATGTATTGTCACTTTTTGTGACATACATAATTACACACAGCACTGATTGTTCAGTTTTGCTCAAATTTGACTTTTACTGTATTTCCACCAGTCCCAGCCACAGCAGCGACATTTCTGAAGAGTGGGCGGAGCTAGACAACATTTATGTGATCATTTCTGCCACATTTGTGATATAAATTATGATAATGTCCAGCCGCTCTTCATAATGCTGGTGCTGACCAGGACTGGTGGACAAACAAGAAAAGTAAAATTTTATCAAACATGAACAATCAGAGCTTTGTGTAAGTTTTTAAACTATGAAAAGTGATAATATAAAAAACAAACAAATTTTTTAATTTAACAAAAAAAAAGCTTTCTGCCTCTCACATTTTATTAAATACTGGCATGCAAAATTTGTTTCTTCATGAATTGTGGTTGTAATCTTGTATAATGTCTGCCAAGAAATAATAAAACACCCTGCAGCAACTCCAATCTATATTTTTTTTGTTTTCTTTTACATTTTAGCCCCTTTTTGTAATACAATCTTACTATTAGCGCCATATAGTAGTTTTGGCCAACATCTTGTAGTAATGTCCCCATCATGGTTCCTATCTTGTGCTTATGTCCCCCATCATGGTACTCATCTTGTTTTATTGTCTCCCATCATGGCCATCTTGTAGAAATATCCTCCTACCTGGTCCCCTTTTTGTAGCAATCTCACCATTCGGCTCCCTATCTCACAGTAACGTGTCCCTTCCTGGTCCCCTTTTTGTAGTAATGTCTCTTTGCAGTAATGTCAAGATCCTGATCCTCATCTTCTAGTACTGTTCCCATCCTGGTCCCCTGCAGACATTAGCTGCTGGCCTGTGATTGACCCACAGTTGGCATTGGTATAGCTGAGCAAAGAGCTTGTCTGTGCACGGCGCCTGCAATATGTTCCACTGAAAAAGTGCTGACGTGCCACAATCCTCAAGGTGTATGGTGCCTGCGGCCTGCATGAAGCAGCCTCTGTGGCCAAATGTTTGAGACCCCCACTCGAGTCTATAAAGCTACAGCTGCCAATCAAGATACAGGGTGCCATGTTATACTGAGGGGCTGCGATTGGCTTGATTAGTTATTCTGTGATGACAGATTCTCTTTACACCCCGAGTGATTTCAGACCAATCACCTATTCTGTGTAGAAGTGATACAGATTTACAAGACAGTGACTTGAAGGGTCAACGTGATATTTGAAATTTTTTCTCAACATTTTATTTCAGTTATATTTTCAAGCAGATCAGGGGGTGTTCATATCCTGAGCCGACCATAAGCTGCCCCCAAAAAACTCACTGTCTTCACCGAGGGGTGCGCAGTTCAGGCAAAAGAAACGTATACACAGTCCATAATATGGATATCCATGGAAAATGGAGGGCTTGTAGTGATCGATGGGTTATTGCATTGTGGGGTGGCTAGGTTCTGCTTGAAAGTATAAGGACATTCACAAATGAAAAAGATATCATACAAGGTTTACTTAAGTCTTGTAAATAAGAAAACAGGTGTACTGGTGTGATAATTCTAAAAATACAGGTGCATCTCACTAAATTAGAATATCATCAAAAAGTTAATTTATTTCAGTTCTTCAATACAAAAAGTGAAACTCATATAGAGTCATTACAGACAGAGTCATCTATTTCAAGTGTTTATTTCTGTTAATGTTGATGATTATGGCTTACAGCCAATGAAAACACAAAAGTCATTATCTCAGTAAATTAGAATAATTAACAAAAAACACCTGCAAAGGCTTCCTAAGCATTTAACAAGGTCCCTTAGTCTGTTTCAGTAGGCTCCACAATCATGGGAAAAACTGCTGGCTTGACAGATGTCCAGAAGGCAGTCACTGACACACTCCACAAGGTATCAGAGTCTGGAGGAAGAGTGGAGAGGCCACAATCCAAGCTGCTGGAGGTCTAGTGTGAAGTTTCCACAATCAGTGATGGTTTGAGGAGCCATGACATCTTCTGGTGTAGGTCCACTCTGTTTTATCAAGACCAAAGTCAGCGCAGCCGTCTACCAGGACATTTTACAGCACTTCATGCTTCCCTCTGCCGACAAGCTTTTTGGAGATGGAAATGTCATTCTCAAGCAGGACTTGGCCCCTGTCCACACGGCCAAAAGTACCAGTACCTGGTTTACACACAACAGTATCACTGTGCTTGATTGGCAGAAAACTCACCTGACCATAACCCCATAGAGAATCTATTATAGAGAATCTATGGGGTATTGTCGAGAGGAAGACTAGAGACACCAGACCCAACAATGCAGACGAGCTGAAGGCTGCTATCAAAGCCATCTGGGCTTCCATAACACCTCAGCAGTGCCACAGGCTGATCGCCTCCATGCCACATTGCCGCATTGATGCAGTAATTGATGCAAAAGGATCCCAGACCAACTATTGAGGGCATTTACTGACCATACATTTCAGTAGGATAACATTTCAGATTTTAAAATAATTTTTCAAGCTGTTATAAAGTATTCTAATTTACTGAGATAATGACTTTTGTGTTTTCATTGGCTGTAAGCCATAATCATCAACATTAACAGAAATAAACACTTGAAATAGATCACTCTGTGTGTAATGACTCTATTAGACAACCAACAGAAGATTAGACCCCTAAAATATAACTTTTATTCGAATATGCTAAAAAGGACTCAGTAGTCACCATAACAACAAACACAAAAACAAGACAAAATGCCAGGGAACAGGGATAAGTCACACATCAGTCAGGAAGGATTACGGGCTCTATCTGTCCCTATTTTGTCCCTAAATTCTCTCCCTTCCTGACAGCGGAGGTTGGCACCCTAATTTTTGCTCCGTGGCGCCCCCGCTCAACGTTGGTGTCCCTTATATCCCTGGTAAATATCTATCTTTATATTTAAAAAACCACAATCGTGAATAAAAGATAGAGAAAAGTGAACGTACAGATTAAGAAGCCGACAATTCATCATAGATATGCATTTAAGGAGACCCAAGGGAGAGAATTTAGGGACAAAATAGGGACAGATAGAGCCCGTAATCCTTCCTGACTGATGTGTGACTTATCCCTGTTCCCTGGCATTTTGTCTTGTTTTTGTGTTTGTTGTTATGGTGACTACTGAGTCCTTTTTAGCATATTCGAATAAAAGTTATATTTTAGGGGTCTAATCTTCTGTTGCTTGTCTAGTCTTGCAATTGGGCCCCGCTTATACATCCCTTGTTCAGGTGTGTAATGACTCTATATAATATGACTTTCACTTTTTGTATTGAAGAACTGAAATAAATTAACTTTTTGATGATATTCTAATTTAGTGAGATGCACCTGTAGATAAAAGGGTTTAACTTGAATTGACGTCATAGCACAGACCTGCATCAACTCAGCTTAAACAGAACAAAACCCATAGGACCCTATTCATCATAGTTTTTACTCCAGAATTCTGTTATAAAATGCTCAATCGTATAATTTGGATGCAACTGAAGACTATGTAAAAATGTTGCAACTTTTTCCTTTCTAATGGCATTTTTATCGGTAAGTGGGCAGGGTTGTGATGACTGCTGTTTGGCAACTTCATCATGAGCAGCGGTGGTCGCTACAAATCTTCCTCCAGTAAGTGGCATAGCGCATGGAGGCGCTGTCCAGCCATCAGACGCTTCTGATGAATATGTCTCTTAATGAATCAGGAGCTGCGTCCTTCACCTCCGCCCTCTCATCAAGACATTAATCAGGTGCATAGTTCTTTAAGGTGACAATGCAGCAATTTAGCTCGAGTAGTTAATATTTTGTATGCATTTATGTACATAAATGACATAGCCGAGTGCTGGGATGGCCTATTTTTATTAGTCCTATACAGAATCCATAAATGGACGGACCGACCTGTGCTAAGCATACGTGAAAATTATTTTATCAAACATGGACATAGTCTTTCCTAAGTAACATTGGGGTCCCTGGTGGTCCTAACCTCAGCAACTTATATTTTATCCAATATGACAGTAACAGTGTGTCCCTCCCCAGCCTGTGTTTATGTACTCTATGTAATGTAACCTGCTTTAGTGTAAGGGGTGTAAGGCTATGTGCCCACGATGCAGAAATGCTCAGTTTCCGCATCTCCCTGGCAGAAAAAACGCATGCGGATTGCACATGCGGATTGCACATGCGGATGTGAAGCGTTCTTCACTTGCATTTCCGCATGCGGGTTGACAAGCGCTTTCCAAGCGATTTTAACATCACTTGGAAAGTGCTTGACAACTTGGTCACACTATATAAATCCATGCAACCGGCATGGATTTTTATAGTGTGACCGAAAGAATGGTAAAAAATAAATCTATACTTACCTTCTGATGGCCCCCGCTGTCTTGCTTCGCTCCGTCCTGGCTGCCGGCAGCGCGCGGTACACTGAAGGACCTGCCGTCATATGACTGACGTCAGCGCAGGTCCTTCAGTCCACAGCACGCTGCCGGCAAGTGAAGAAAGGGGCACCGCGAGCCATCAGAAGGCAAGAATAATATTTATTTTTTATTTTATTCTTTTTTTCACAGGTTCTATGGTACCCAGGTCCGGAAGAGAGTCTCCTGTCCTCCACACCCGGGTGCCATCCGCACATAGAAACGCATATTATCCATGTGTGCAAATGTGCGGACACAGATGATATGCGTTTCAATGCAAGTCAATGGCGGCAATTACGCTGCGTGTCCGCAAAATTAATGGACATGCTGCGGATTATCATTCCGGAAAAATACGCAGCATGTGCACAGCACGGATTATCATTGGGGAACATGGCAGGCCTTCTACCATGCATTTAAGCGTTTCTGCAGCGTTTTTGCTGGTGCTTAAATGCATCGTGGTCACACAGCCTAACAGCGTGTCCCTCCCCTGTGTTCATGGACTGTAATGTTATCAGGCCTAGGTCAACATCTCTTGTTGCATCTAGAGGGTGTGACCCCTTCCCCCATCCAGGGGCTGATCCCAGTAGACAGAACAATAGACTCATGTTTGGCCCAGTCAGTTGCGTGGGGCCTCCCGATGCTGGAGGGTCTCAGGCTGCGGCCAGATCCTCCTGGCGTGTGTGGATTGATAGAAGCCGCCACGTGGGACTGTGTTGTGTCCCTCATCTGCTGGATCCATTGAACTTATCCAAGGACTATTTCTATATTTTCCCTGGCCGGGGGCGCCCCTGGACTTGTTTCTGCTGTTATATAGCAAAAAGGAACCAAATACAGAGTATATGGCAAAGAATCAAAAAACTTTATTGTAAACAATATACAGAAAAGACATACATGATTAAAAAGGACGACACACAGACAACCAAACTGGGTGACACATATACAACATAATAATAGATGTTAAATATCTATTGGGATAAAGTACAAGAAGTGCTAGTATTCAAGTCATTTATGCACTGGTACAAAATTATGGCACATTTCATCACTATGGATATGTACCACGTGCCATATGGCCTATAGTGCCCTATGAAAGAAAGCTAAAGAAATATATTGCACTCTTACCCACATTAGATCAGCACCCAGAATAAACAAGGACCTCAATGCGTGTTTCGCGTGGTATATCCTATGGATTCCTCGGGGGGGATTGTTTAATAGGACATTCCATGTCTTTTTAAATATACTTTTGGTCCGTTCCAGTCACGTGACCGCAGGCCCTAATCATCTCCTGGACCATCAGCGCATGCACGCTGAACCGCCCGAGCCAGATACGTCACGCACGGCCATCAAGGTGAACCACGCATGACAGGGAACCAGGACTCGTTGCCATGGCCACCCTCACACCGGCCACGCAGCCCCCCTGGATGCCCCTCTACCCAGCCCATGCCCCCCTCACACCAGCCACGCAGCACCCCTGGATGCCCCTCTACCTAGCCCATGCCCCCCTCACACCAGCCACGCTGCCCCCTGGAGGCCTCTACAACATTTATTCACATGGTCAGCTCTCCCCACCTCAGTCCACTCCGGATCAGCATCAGTCCTCACAGCAGAACGCTGAACACGAGCTCCTCAGCAGAGCCATAGCCAGGGCACAGGTTGTTACACAGCTCAGTACAGGAACCTCAGCCGAGTCCTGGAACTCTTTTTATTAGAAAAGTATAAAACAAACCATAAAACACACTGCACAAAGAACAAATTGCAAAACACAAACAAGTCCAAATTATAATGTCCAGTATGAATTAAAAGGCAAAAATGTCCTGCAATGTTCATGGAACATAAAACGTCATTTCCAAAAGTCCCCCCCAGCAAGGGAAGACCTTAACCCTTTTTTTCCAAAAATATCCCCTTCCAACATTCACTCCACATTCATACCTAAACCTCCAAAACAAAACAACAAACTGGCCCAGTTTTTTTTTTTTGTTCCCACTCCCAACACCCAAGGTCCCACGATAGTCTGTGGCCTCATCACACCAGGGTCCCACTAAAGTTTGTGGCCCACAAAGATACCAGGTCCTTTTGCCTTTTTTCCCATCCATTTTAGGATGTCCAAACCACCAACCCATCCACCAAAACCCCTCCCCCCCTCCCCCCTGAAACCCCCCACCCAACCTACACTAAACCCCCCCCAAACACACATCATAATACACAGACATATAAAAAATAATATACGCAACTTTATAACACTACAATAAACCTAAAAAACTTAATCACATTACCATATACAACAACCATGAACCAAAATCAGACCCAAGTTCGGTGCTTGCAAGCCCTATATACGGGTTCCAATACCATAAAACAAAAAACTACACGTGAGGGTAACAGCCCACCACCGGGAACTGGAGACTACAGAGGCTCTCACCCTAATCTATCACACAGAATCCTATCCCTCTCTAATAAAGAAAAAGAAAAATCTGTCCCTACCACCCTACCAATCTTTCCCTACCTGTCCCTACCTGTCCCTCACTACCAACCTAATACTAACTACCTGTCCCTAAAGACTGTCCCTACGTGTCCCTCCCTGACCCTACACATCTATCTGACCCTACAAATAAATATAAAATATAGAAAGGGACTAAACTAACCCTATCACAGACACACATTCCCTAACTCTCCCTAGGGCACATTAAATGAGAACCCCCTCCATAGAAGGGAAGCCCTCCCTGCACCCAGCCTCTCATACTCCAGCGAGCGCACTTTTGCCAGGTCACCCAGGATGTTCCTAATCACCTCTTCCCATGGGAGGACTTTCTGCTGGGTGGACACTAAACACCGTGCGTTCCACGTGTAAAACCTAGTCACTAAGCTAACTAAGAAAACAGTGCCCCGATCTCGGCCACCAAGGGATCTGAATGCCCCATAGGCCCACTCCGCATAGGAAAGGCCTGCCAGCCTGGGCCAGCCAATGGAAGCACCCACCCTCTTGTAGACCTCTGTATTAAAAGGACACCGAAGCAGGAAGTGCTCCATGCTTTCAAGCATGCCGCCACACTCCTCGCGGGGACAATCCCGGTCATCAGAGTTCCTGTACTTCAGGTTGTCCCTCACATACAGTCTCCCATGGAAGCAGCGCCAAGCCAAGTCCCAAAACTTCAAGGGGATCCGCTTAGAGTTTAATAACCCGAGCCCCACCTCCAGATCCCGGCTTGGGCAATCCTTGAGGGCCAGGGGCTTCTGGAAGTGGGTCAACAGAACCCTATTGTCAAGTAACCTCTTTGACAAGGTCCTGATCTCCCACACTCCCAGACCCCACCGGCGGATCACCTTCACAACCAGGGTAGCATAAGCCGGAAGATGCCCATGAGGCGTGAGAAGGTCCTTCACCCGCCCTCCTGTCTCCCATTGCTGGAAGAAAGGCCGAAACCACCCCCTACAGGAGAATACCCACGGAGGAGCCCTCTCTAACCAGAGGTTGGCGATGTTTGCCTTAAGAAAGGTGTTTACTAGAAACACCACTGGGTTGACCATACCCAACCCTCCTAGTCTCCTCGTGCGGTACGTGACCTCCCTCTTTATTAGGTTCAGCCTATTCCCCCATAATAGTTGGAAGAACAGGCTGTAGACCCGTGTCCAAAGAGGTTCTGGCAAGATGCAGACGCTGCCCAGGTATATTAATAAAGGGAGCAAATACCCCTTGGCCAGGTTAACCCTTTCCCTCAGGGTCAAAGACCAACCCTTCCACTGATCCACCTTCTGGGCGGCAATCTTAAGTCTGCCCTCCCAGTTTTGCTGGGGATAGTCCCCCGGGCCGAAACTGATGCCTAAAATTTTTGCTGTGGCCTGAGGCCCTGGAAGGGTGTCCGGGAGATCAAAACTAGGATCTCCCCCTCCCAGCCAGAGACTCTCACACTTATCCCGGTTGATCATGGACCCAGATGCCACAGAGTAGCGCTCAACCTCAGACATGACCCAGTCTGCCTCCTCTCTCGAGGATACAAAAAGGGAAACGTCGTCGGCGTACGCCACTACCCTCAAGGTGGTCTCTGGCTCCGCCCGGTCCATCCCGACTCCCACCAACGGTCCGCGTTCCACTCTCCTTAAAAAGGGGTCGATCGCGAACACGTATAACAGTGGGCTCAGAGGACAGCCCTGGAGGACACCAGACTTCACCTCAAAAGGGGGTCCGAACGAACCGTTCACAAGCGGAAAAGTCTCTGCCCCATTGTATAATACTCTCAACCAATCAACAAACCTCCCAGGCAGACCGTACCTCAAAAGGACGGACCAGAGGTACTCATGGTTAACCCGGTCAAAGGCCTTCGCCTGATCTAAGGACAGCAAGTACCCCTTCCAGTGACCTGCCCTGCTCTACTCCACTGCCTCCCGGACACCGAGCACAGCACTAAAAGTACTGCGGCCTCGAACAGAGCAGTGCTGGGCCCCTGAAAGGAGCCGGGGTGCAAACTTCACCAACCGATTGAAAAGCACCTTTGCCAGAACCTTTCGGTCCGTATTGAGAAGTGCTATGGGACGCCAATTCTCAATACGGGACGAGTCTTTACCCTTTGACAGAATAATCAGGGCAGACTTCCTCATTGAACCGGGCAGAAAGTCCGAGGAGAGACATTCATTAAAAACCTCAGTCATGAGGGGGACCAAAGAGTCCCTAAAAGTCCTGTAAAACTCGGATGTTAAGCCATCCGGACCGGGCGATTTTTTGGGCCGGAGCCCATCAATGGCCCGTCTCACTTCCTCTTCCCTGATTGCTTCTGCCAAAACATGAAGAGAGGGGTCATCCCCTGGCTCAGGGATGGTTTCAGCCAGGAAAGCCGACATCTCATCCCGATCTGGATTCCTCCTTCCCAAGAGGTGCGAGTAGAAGGATCTGACCACCTCCAGGATCCCTGATTTGGATCTGTTCAGGGAACCCGTACTGTCAATCAGTCCTGTTACCATCTTGCAACTCACTGACATCCTGCAGTTCCTGTAGGGGTCGGGCGAGCGGTACCTCCCGAAATCCCTCTCAAAAACTAAGGATGTGTGCCTATCATACTGGCACCCCTTCAGCAAGGCCTTCACCCTGGAGATTTCCTCACGGTCCCCTCTAGTCGAGACGAGCTGCTCGAGTTTCCTCCCCAGCTCCCGATACAGGCGGTACCTGTTCAGGCCTCTGAGGCTCGAGAGCTGACGGAAGAACCCCGCAACCCTTCTTTTGAAGATCTCCCACCACTCAGACTTACTGCTACAGAGACCCAAGAGAGGTAACTGGCTCTGAAGAAATTCCTCAAAGGATTGTCTTACATCCGCTTCTTCCAACAGGGACGAATTCAGCTTCCATAGGCCTCTCCCTATCCGGGGAGTCTCTGTAACATTCAAGGAAAATAAAATAAAACAGTGATCGGAGAATTCCACCTCAACAGCGGACACTGCAGAAGAGACGGCTTCCTCCTTTAAAAGAAACCTATCTATCCTAGACCTACAACTACCCCTATGAAAGGTGAAACCTCCGTGACCTGGGGTGTGCCGGATGTGGACATCCAGCAGGCGAGCTTCGCTTGCTATACTATTAAGAGTATTACTATCAAAATCCAGCCTTCGGTCTCCGGGGCCTCCCCTATCACGGGATCTAGTTATAGTATTAAAGTCCCCACCGAAGACCACCTGCCGGCTGGTAAAAAGATAGGGCTTGATCTTCAGGAAGAGACATTTACGGTCCCACCTTGACTGTGGACCATAGATGTTAATGAGCCGGAGCTCCTGTCCCCCCATGAAGACGTCAAGGACCAAGCACCTCCCCATTTCTACCTCGATCACCCGTCTGCATTCCACCGAAGCGGCCTTAAAAAGGACCGCTACCCCGCTATACGGCTCGGCCGCAAGAGATCAGTATGAGGGCCCGCATCTCCACTCCCTCCTTGCTTTGTAAATGGCCCCCATGTCCGTTAGTCTGGTCTCCTGCAAAAATAAAATGTCAGCCTCAACTCGGTTGAAAAAATCAAAGGCCATAAATCTGGCCGTATCTGACTTTATACTGGCGACATTAATCGACGCCAGAGTCAACGGGGTAGGTTCCGCCATCATGGGTGATTGAGTTAGACGGCCTTCTTTTTGACCGTACCCCCCGATTTTTTCCGCTCACCTTCAGAGGAGGAGCCAGACTCTCCCCTCCTCTTCAGTGACACCGAGGTGTCCATGGTACCCGCCACCTCCTTCCCAGTACTGGGTTCCTCACCCCTGGACCCCAGGGCAGTACCCCCCCCAGAGGAAAGTGAGCCCCCGGAGGATGGACCCCGCCGCTCCCTGAAGGCACCTCAGATGTTACCGCCGGTCCCCCGCCCCCGACCTCCGACACAGCAGAGTCATTGAGGGCATGGAACCGGTTGGAGAGGGGGATCAGAGGGGAGCCGGTGAGCCCTTCCGTAGGCACCTTAGCGGCCAGGGGGGGGGCTTTAGATGTTTTTGCCCCTTTTTTGTTCCTCCTCCTCCGACTCTTAATGGTCTTACCGTCACCTGATTTTTTAGGCTGCTCCACCACCTCCTCGTCCAGACTTTCATACTGGGAGGAATCTTCAGAAGCAGCCACCTCCTCCCTCTCCATCCTCCTGATCTCCTCGTTCACCGCCTCCTCCCCCAGGGCCTCAGGGGCTCCGGCTGCCGCTTCTGGGGTGGGGACAGACATCACCCCAGTCGCCTGAGGCTTATCCTGCCCCCTACCCCCACGGCGCCTCACCTGTTGCCACTGGTGGGCAGATGAACTGGCCTCGCCTTCCCTCACTGGCCCCTCAGCTCCTCTCCCGCCCCCACCTCCAGCTCCAGCAGAGGATGCACCGCTGGGGACCCCCCCACGGCTCTCCCCCGCCTGACCAGAGATGGTGTTAGAAACGGAGCGGGGGCAGCGGCTATACGGGTGACCTAGGTCACCACACAGATGACACCTAATGTCACCACAGGCCGCGGCAAGATGACCTACCCCACCACACAAGGCACATTTCTGCACCTTGCAGCCCGCGCTGAAGTGACGGGGATCACTGCACCTGTGGCAGGCCTTCGGTTGCCCCTGGTAGAAGATCAGGATCCTGTCTCTCCCCAGAAATGCTGAGGAAGGGATGTGGGTGACAGTACCGCCTGAGACCTTCAACCTCATCATGAAGGTCCAGCCCCCTGACCAAATGCCAAACTCGTCCCTGTTCTTTTTTGGGACGTCCGTGACCTCCCCATAGCGAGAAAGCTACGTCAAGATATCGACCCCAGAGAGTGACTCGTTATTGGTTAGAACGGTCACCCTCTTTACGCCATTTTGGCGGGACACCGCCTGCACGGCAAAGTCTCGCCAGCCGGGCTCCCCCTTCACCAGTTCAAAATTCGACCAGAAAAGCTCTAGGCCCTCCGGTCGAACAAAACTGATGTCGAAGACGGGGGTACCAAAAGGATGGATCAGGGCAAAGATGTCAGTCGCCCTGAAGTCCATCTTCAGGAGGAGCTCCACGACCCTCGCTCTTGGCGGGCACGCTTCACTGCCCCTCCACCGAAGACGGACTACATTCCTCCTGGCCACCCCCTGCCCGGCTGTCGGGAGGGACCACACTGTCTCCCCCTCCCTTTTATCTTGGAAGGCGGCCAGGCCGTGTCTATCCAGCGAAAAGGCCAGGTCCACCTCTCTTCCCTCTACCTGGATCGTCCGTTCTCCCTTCTTGAGGGCCTCCAGGAAACGGCATCACAAGTCACCATCCCTGAGGTCCAGAGGTGAGGAAGCCCCCCGAGAAGACCCCGAGGCCCCGGCCACAGACACGCCAACATTCGTATCCTCAACCACAGCCACATTCATACCCACGCCATCCCCATCCATGTCAACAGTCACCCCACTTGGGCCACTCTCACTCACATGCACACTGGGGTCACAGTTTTTCATTTTTTGCAAGCATTTTTTGCCAGCAGTTTTTCCACTGCTGCCACCTGCTGGCAGCACCTTCCCTGCCGGGGGGATTTGGGAGCCAGGTGCTGAGACTTTTGCCGGTGCCCCTGCCCCAGATAAGCCCACGAGCACAGGGGACACCGACAGGCAGGCACCACCTCTGCTGTCTGTTACAGCTGTGGCACCACTGCTCCCATCAGCTGCCAACGCTAAGCCCCGCCCCTTTCCGGCGGAGCCACGCCCACTTGGGCGGGTTTTGTCTGCGAGGCCACGCCCCCCGCACCAGGCAGCACGGTGGGGGCCCCGGAGGCCACTCCCACCGGTGCCGTGGGTGACAGGGAGGCCACGCCCCCCGCACCAGGCAGCACAGTGGGGGCCCCAGAGGCCACTCCCACCGGTGCCGTGGATGACAGGGAGGCCACGCCCCCCAAAGCCGGCCGCGCCGGGACCCCCGAAGCCGACCGAGAACCGGGTCTACTCACAGGGGCCCCTGGACCAGCGGCACCAGCTCTCAGGGGCATAGCACCCCCTACCGTCACACCCTTTGCCACAAAAAGCCTGGCCACCCCAGCTCCGGCAGCCGGCACCAGGCTAGGCCACTCCCCCTCGGCACACAGCGGCGGTGGAGCCCCCCGCGCTGACCCATTACCGGGCCCCTGCGCAGGGGGCCCTGACCTCACCACGGATTTTGCCAGAGGAGCAAGCCCCACCTTACTCTTATGAGTCGGCTCTGCCGGAGCCGCAGGCCCCGCGCCCTTTACCTTACCAGGTTTCTGGGTCCCTAAAAGTGATCCAGATTTTTTAGTGGATCCGTGTGTGAGGGACCCAGACACCCCAGCACACGCCGCCGGAGACGCGGCCCCGGCTGTCGGTGCGCCGCCGACAGCGCAGGAGGCAGCGGCAGATGTACACGCCGCCTCCTGCACGCCAGCAGGAGCACCAGGTGCCAGGCCAGACCCCCTTTTTACAGGGGCTCCAGCACGAGCACCACCACCAATGACACCCACCGTCGGGCCGCCCTCCGCGCCATGCTCCATATCAAACACCTCGGACCCACTGCCTCCATTACCACAAACAGAGGCAGCGCTCTGCGTGCCATGGCCTATGTTCTCCCCGCTCCCTCGCTGTGGACCCACAACAGAGTCCAAGCCGGGGTGGGTGGCGGGTGCCGCACAACGGGACAGGGGGGCCCCAGAGAGGGGGACATACACAAATTTATGTGCAATAGATGTTTTCTTTTTTTTTTTTGCATTTCTCTTCGTCCCCCTCCCGGGTGCCTCATCCTCGCAGATCTCATCCCCGAACGTAAGCTGACCAAAACGTACCGGGGACTCGATCTGCTGGATCTGCTGCATGATAAGGCAGCCCCCCTCACTGCTGCTACTCCCATCCTCCTCATCCTCCCCCTCGCTCCCGCTGCCCTCTGAAGGGCTAGAATCAGACGGGAGAGCCATCTGCTCAGGGGCTATCCCGCTATGCGATGCCTGGAGATCACTTACCAGGCCACCAGGCGGTGGGTAGGGTGCGACCTCCTCCACGCATACCTCTTCCTCCTCCTCCACTGCCTGGCCGGGGCCCTGCGACCCCTCCAGAGCCACACCGGTCACGGCTCTGAACTGGTCATCATTCCGCAGCTTCTCCATGAAGGGTCCACTGCCTGCCAATATGGTGCTCCTGCGGTCCTGCAGCTCTTGGATGGCTTGCTTGATTTTCCGGACCGCGGCGGATAGCTCAGGCTTCTTGGTGCCAGAGGCCCTCTCGGACCTCTCCTGAGCTACCCTCAACTCCCCCCAGAGGGAACTTAGCTTTTTTGCGGTGTCCTCATACTCACAGAGGTGCGCATGGACATGGGAGGCATAGGTGACGGTTGCCTCCCTCGCCACCTTGGTACCCCAATCAGGGGGCACCGCTGCAGCACCTCTGCTGGCACTCGACCTACCTCCAGAGGGAGGAGCTGCCGCGGTCGTAGCCTCGGGGGTCCTCCGGGTCTTCATGCTGGAACCCCTGCTGCCTCGGCCTGATGTTGCAGCCATAGCCTGATTGGTGTTGCTCCCACCCCCCGCCGGCTTAGACCGGGAGGTGGGAGCCGGGGGCCCAGCCCCGGAGGCCAGTCCCACTCTGAGCCTTCTTTCCTGGGAAGGGGGCAGACAAAAAGTCCCAGATGGAAAAACAAACCTCCCTTCCCAGGAGCTCTCTCCGCACATAGCTCAGTACAGGAACCTCAGCCGAGTCCTGGAGTCCTCTCCACAGTACAACTCAGGAGTAACTACAGGAGCAACTACAGGAGCTCCTCATCATCAGTCCTCCCGTCCAGCACAACGTACACACTGCTGCGGCTGCATGGCTAATATCCACTGGACTGAGAAGGCCCCGCCCCCTCCGGTGACATCATGATTCCATGAAATCACTCCTCCCCCTCAAGAAATCTACTCCAATCTAGACACTCCCCTGTTGCTGAGGCGTGGTGACGCTGTAGCTGGGTGATTGCAGTCAGAGTAGTGGTGTTTGGCGTCTGTACTACAGGTAAGAAGATGGGACTGTACCAAGGTGATTACTACATTCAGGACAATAAGTAGCTAGATGTAGGTGTGCAGAATCCCACTCCCAATATTGTCAGGGTCTCTCAACCCCTCGTGTTGCCGGCTGTCAGGCTCCCGCACCCCCTCGTGTCATCGGCTGTCAGGCTCCCGCACCCCCTCGTGTCGTCGGCTGTCAGGCTCCCGCACCCCCTCGTGTCGTCGGCTGTCAGGCTCCCGCACCCCCTCGTGTCGTCGGCTGTCAGGGTCCCGCACCCCCTCGTGTCGTGGGCTGTCAGGCTCCCGCACCCCCTCGTGTCATGGGCTGTCAGGCTCCCGCACCCCCTCGTGTCATGGGCTGTCGGGCTCCCGCACCCCCTCGTGTCGTCGGCTGTTAGGGTCCCACACCCCCTTGTGTCGTGGGCTGTCGGGCTCCCGCACCCCCTCGTGCAATGGGCTGTCAGGGTCCCGCACCCCCTCGTGTCGTCGGCTGTCAGGCTTCCGCACCCCGTCGTGTCGTGGGCTGTCAGGCTCCCGCACCCCCTTGTGTCATGGGCTGTCGGGCTCCCGCACCCCCTCGTGTCGTCGGCTGTTAGGGTCCCACACCCCCTCGTGTCGTGGGCTGTCGGGCTCCCGCACCCCCTCGTGCAATGGGCTGTCAGGGTCCCGCACCCCCTCGTGTCGTGGGCTGTCAGGCTTCCGCACCCCGTCGTGTCGTGGGCTGTCGGGCTCCCGCACCCCCTCGTGCCATGGGCTGTCAGGCTCCCGCACCCCCTCGTGTCGTGGGCTGTCAGGCTCCCGCACTCTCCCCTTGTCGTTGTCTGTGGAGAAGATTAATACATATTTTAATTTTTCAGATTTTCTCTTATAAAACAAGATCCCTGAGCTTCTGCCTTTGACCGAAAAAATGGCGTCTGACAAGTCGCTGCTGTCTGCAGAAATGAACACAAGCATGGAGGAAGCGCTGTATGAACAGATGCTGATGAAGGTACGAAAGATGAATTGGAGAGGCCAGCAATCACCGGGTGAATGTCTCCTCCGTCAGCCGCCGGGGGCGCTGCAGTCTCCAACATTTACCTAATGTGTATTGTTGGCTTTAGACCCCTCATAGTTGTACTATTTTGGGGCAGGAAAAATCAGTTTGCAGAACCATCCTGTTCATGTTACTCACTGATTCTCACTTGTTGCCTCATTTCAGGCCAAACAGGAGATACAGAGCAGAATACCGAACTTACCAGAAAGCAGACAGATCAGACCCCAGCCGGGTGAGATGGGCGTCCTCTGATTATTATCCAGATTACTTTGTGCATATTATGTGACAGATACCACAGTGGGGCAGTGGGGTCTTATTGACTACAACGGTCACATGATGCAACCAATGTGGGGGTCACATTGTTTTTTCTTATGCAGTTGATTACATGTAAATGCTGCTTGGCTTTTGCCGATTTTATTGTGTTTTTGTTCACTTTTTGTTTTTATTTTTGTGTTAGGTTTCTGCATTAAAACTCGCACATCCAAAAATACCGAAATCTTTATTAACATCTGCAAGTCGAACCAGATCCCAGCGCCCCCGGACCTGATGGAGCAGGAGTTAGTCAGCATCCTGGAATCTGATGATCCCTCCGGCTATCGAGTCCCCATGAGCCTTGGAGAGCCCCACGTTGAAGTTGATAATAGTACGTTTTTTTGTTTTTTTTTATTTAATACAGCGCGTCTCTTTTTAAAGGGGTAGTCCAGAGATATCCTTAAAGGGGTTAAAATAGCAAGTATTACAACTTACTAATCCTCAATGGTTGAAGGTGCCATCTCCACAGGTTCTGGTAGGTCCACTTCAGTTTGACATCTTGTTGTTGACTTTTGAACTTTTTTGGTTTAGATTTGGGACTTAAAGGGATTGTCCACTACTTGGATTCCCCTTTAAGAACTTATACCACTTATTCATAGCAGCCCTACTAAGGTCAGTGGGTGAGTCGGCACCGCAAAGTATCTAAGTCCTGGTGCACTTTGTCCTACAGGTGGAGGCGGCTGCACGGCATACGACATAGTGATTAATGGCACCTTCTTTGAGAAAATTAAGGTAACTGCAATTGCTTATTCTGACATACGAGCTGTCTGCTCTCCTTTGTGTCAGCTCCTTACTTTGTATTTTTTTTTATTAGAATAATGAGCTTTTCAGGGAATTTTTTATCACCGTGGCCATGGATGGACAAGAGAACAAGTACGAAATGGAGCTGTCAAGAGGTAACGACCACATCACTGATATTTTCCTTGATTTTTCCATCGACCATACAAGGACTTGTTCCTTCATGGAGCAAGTTTACCATATAATATATTGAAAATGTTTATGTACCAACCTGTTGTATGGCACCGTATCAAATGCCTTTGAAAAGTCCAGATAGACAACACCAACTAAGTTTCCCTGGTCCAACCTAGAACTTACCTCCCATAGAATCTTTTCAGATTAGTTTGCAGGACAGATCCCTCATAATCATATGTATAGGTTATTCTTATTGAGGTGCTCCAGGTTAGTATCTCTTAGAAAACCCACAAAGATGTTGCCCACAGTACAAGTTAAACTTACCGGCCTATAAATTCCAGGCTCACATGTTATCCCCTTCTTGAATATTGGTACCACATTTGCTATGTGGGTGTAACGCTGGTGGATATAGACCCACTGCCCCACAGGAGGGTTGTGACTAGGTGTCTACTGGGTCTCCACTAGAACCTCTGGTGGTGAGGATAGACTGGGCTGCCGGTAGACACCAGGTACCACTTCAGGGCAGTCCCCGGGACTGCAGCAGCATTCCGGAGGTACCAGGGTACCAAATACAGGAGAGCTAAGATAAAGACTAGGTCAGACAGTCTGAGATCGGGGCAGGCAGCACAGGTTCAGGATAGAGAAAAATGGCAAGGGGGACAGGGGTTTTTGATACCAGAAAACTCTTTTAACGCTTGCAACCTCTGTTTCTTGACTGCAACTCAAACAGTCGAATCAGTCAGTAAGAATTTAGGGCACTTCCATTGTGATATTTTGCATCAGCATTTGTTAGCAGACGCCAGGAATGGATCCAAAACAGAAGAGGTGAAAGTGTTTCAGTTACTATTTTTCACTGTGTTTGTTCCCCTCTGGTTTTCAGCTTACAAATACTGATGTAAATTAGTGCCAAAAATACTCACTGTGTGAATGAGGCGAGGAAGCTGCTTGTAATACTGTAATAGAAGTCCTTATTCTGAGGATGAGTGCTGTAATTCTTGTCTTCTCTGCTCCATCAAACTCCCCAGAGCAGGGGCAACCCCTGGGGCAAAACTGCTGGCGGCAGATGTCCAGACGTATGACTCAGTGATGTTTGATGGACCCCAAATCCCAAACAAAATGAATCAGACACATACAAAATAAATACACAAAGCATTGCAATTAGGTGTCAAACGTTCTCAACTTTATTTAAATTTACATGACACCGAAAATGGCACAACCCTCGACTCACGAAGAGTCACCCTCCAGCGCTCAGGAGAGGAAAACCCCCTGTGGAGGAAACCTCTAGAGAACCATGGCTGGAGGGCTGCGCTTCCCTTGCGCTTAGAGAGTTAGTGCCGATATATGACGGAGTTTTAGAATTTGTACATATTTACAGAGAACGACATAACAAATATAGACTATAATTGTGATAAACTGGATGTGGGAGAGATCTGGCTGCGATATCTGTCACCACATTTATTGCTGGAACGAATTTAGTTGATCTGATTTCCCAGGTGGATCTACCACTTCTTCCTTACAGATCCAGCTCCGTCTCTCAAGAAGTTGGGTACTTGGTTAAAGGGGTTGCTCATTATGGATAACCCCTAATAGGATGAGTATCCCCTTCCCCTCCCAATTTATCACCCATTAAAGTCAAGGATCCATCCATGAACTCCCAAAGAAGAGCAGCTCTTTGTACATAGTAACAGAAGGGGATCCTGTTTTGGGGACCCCCCCTCTGTTACCTTCCCATGCCCCCGGGGTGTCTAAGAAGACAACCCCTTTCCCTGCTAGAACCTCCAAATTACACCAACGTTGGCACATTACGTGGGGTGGTCAAGCTCAAGGTCCTCAGGCGCATCATCAGTAATGGCGCTGATCGTGGCAGCGCGGCATTCTTTTATGGAATCTTCTTTATGACACTTGTTTATGCCCTCACAATAGTTGTCATGGTTACTACAAAGGCTATTACTGATGCAGGATCCAAGTATTAACCCTTTCATCATTGGTAATTCACTTTCATTATGGAGGCAACTAACTGCACTTGTTACCAAGCAGAAGTCTTATCATTACGGCTTCCCTTAGGCACCATAAGAAATACAGATTATAGAACATGCGTACAAGTGTTTCAGGAGTGTTTTGCACTTTTTAGATCCACAGATTGGGCTTATAACTAGCACTGTACAAAGCCAAAAATTAAGAGGAAATTACTTGTAAAATAATATTATAGGGAATTGCATTTCAAGCATTTTCCTAATGTGCATTCTACATACTTGCATAGTTGCATAGGTTGAAAAAGTTTGAACTTTAATGTCCTAGGTCTACCTCCAAAGTTATACATTTTCTATTACTAGATTATTTATAACCCACAATGTCATGTTTTGTTAAAAAAGTATCCAGCCCTTCTATAAATGCTGTTATACTATCTGCCATTACTATATCTTGTGGTTGGCATTCCACAGTCTGACTGCTCTATCTGTAAAGAATCCTTTCCTATTAAGTTGCCAGATTCGCCTCACCTCCGCTTGTTATGAATGTTCCTGGTGCTTTGTAAGGTCCTGGAAAGTGATAAGTCATGTGCCAGTACTATGCATTGACCACATATGTATTTATACATATAAATGTCTATTTATGAAGGAGATGATAATTACCCTTCATAGAGGTGTTATGATCATTCATAAATTGCTTTCATAGGTTTGATCTCCAGGATTAGGAGAGATTTGGGGTGTAAACTTAATAAACAATGAGTAAAACATCAAAGCAAACGAAAAAGGGTTTGTGACCCAAACTGGTAGGTGAGACCGGCTAGCCCCATATTATACGAGGTCACAACCAGGTTTCGCCTGAGGAGGGCAGCACTAATGAGTCCTCAGGAGCGCATAACCCTGAAATATGCAGCGATTCTACACTACCCATTATAAAAGGGTAATATGCTACTTACTACCATATTTTAGCTAAGATACAAGGCATACTTGTAAGGAGAGATGAAAAAGGTGATGGGGAACAACATATAAATATACTGAGGAACGCTATACACTAGTGGCCAAAATTGAGTCAACACCCCCAAGATTTACGAATTTTTAGCATTTTGCCAATACAAATACAAATTTCATGAATGTTTTTGATTTCACAGTAAAGTTTTTAAGTAGAAATAAAATCTCATATAGAAACACAATACTAGCAGGAAATTTGTTCATTTGTCAACAAATTGGACACTATTGTCACTCAGATGACTGTGGGAGAAAAGCCATTTATTTGTCCTATTTTCATATCTAACACTAAATGTTATTACTCAGTTGGACAGCCCTTGGCCTTGATGACTGCCTGGCATCTACTTGGCATGCTATCTACCAGTTTGTGTAAATCAGATGGTGTGATGATATGAAGCCATGATTTGATGATGGCTGCAATGAGTTCCTGCTTGTGTGAAGCCCGCTGTTTTGACACCTCTCTTTTGAGGCGAGCCCAGAGATTCTCAATAGGATTGAGATCTGGGCTGTTTCCTGGCCAATTCAATAGCTGGACATTTTTGTCCTTGAACCAAGAGAGACATTTTTTAGCTGTATGGCATGGGGCTCCATCTTGCTGAAAAATAAACGGTGTCCCTTCACTAAATACATCATGTGCCGAAGGAATGAGTTTAGGCTGAAGGACTTCCTTGATGTCCTTTTCAGCATTAACTGTTCCTTCAATTACCTGCAGCCTACCACCTGCATCTCTGGACACGCAGCCCCCTACCATAACACTCAGAGGATGCTTCATGGTGGGTACTGTACCCTCTGACAACCAGTCCTCTCCAGGTCGTCGTCGAACGTAGCAGACACCGTCGCTGCCAAACATGGGTAGGCGTGTCTCATCGCTCCATATAACATTTCTCCATTGTTCAGTGGTCCATTTACAATGTTCTTTGGCCCACTGCAGACGTTTCTGACGCTGTGAGGCATTCAAAAATGGCTTTTACCTGGTATTCTGGCTCTTAACTCCGCTTTTACCAATCGTCGTCGAATCGTCCGATCGGACACTGTCAAGGGAAGAACATTTCTGCACAAAAAACGTGTCGCTCGGCAGGAAAATCCCCTTGATATTGCGTTTTTTGAGATTTTTTTTTCCCGTTCTTTAGAAACGCTGCAAAAATACTGAAACAATAAACATGAAACTGCTTCAAATCTGCAAGGATTCACTATTCCTGCTTTTCCTGGTACTATCAAACATAGCATTTTTGGGAACTTGGAGCTCTATATTACAAATATGTCCGTCCCTCCAGTTGAAAGAAATTAACATTTTCCTGGAGGGAAGTTTATATTTTACATTATGTCAGTTTTTGTCTATCGATGATAAAGTGCAGTTTGCAGCAATTTTTATTGTGACATATACCCAAATCATTCACGAAAATATTTCACATTCAACGCGCGTCGGACGGGCCTGCGTGCTCTCACATGCCAGGGCTGAGTTTCAGTTCCAGTCCGACCCTGTTAATCATCTATAGTTTCCCTTCAGAGTGGAAAATGCTGAAAAATCAGAAGTTCCTGGGATCCATTTTTGAACAGAATATCAGAACCAAATCAAAACCGATGATTCAGGGAATGGACACAATGTCCCAACTCTAAGGTACAAGTCTATGGCATACAGTCTGTAAAAGACGACAGAGTAGGCTGCTGTTGAGCATCGGCGGCTTCTCTGATGTTCCTCGCTCATCTATGCAGTACATGGTCGGCCATTCAATTGATTGGATGTCTTATAATACCACATTTCCCCTAGGGACACAAAGTATGAAGAGCTCCACTCCTCCTGGTGATAGGTTATACCCAACAGATGGGGCAGCGCCACTCCTCGTGGTGATGGGTTACACCCAACAGATGGGGGAGCGCCACTCCTTGTGCTGATAGGTTATACCCAACAGATGGGGGAGCGCCACTCCTCGTGGTGATGGGTTATACCCAACAGATGGGGGAGCGCCACTCCTCGTGCTGATGGGTTACACCCAACAGATGGGGGAGCGCCACTCCTCGTGCTGATGGGTTACACCCAACAGATGGGGGAGCGCCACTCCTCGTGCTGATGGGTTACACCCAACAGATGGGGGAGCGCCACTCCTTGAGGTGATAGGTTATACCCAACAGATGGGGGAGCACCACTCCTCGTGGTGATGGGTTATACCCAACAGATGGGGGAAGTTACAGAATGGCTTGTTATGGTGCAAGAACATTGTGGACATTGTTTTTTTGGGTTTTTTTTTAACTATTTTGCCTTTATGTTCTTTATTTTTTTCCTACAGACCCTCCCAGCTAACTCCAAGCAAGTCCCTCATCTCAGAAGTTGAAAGGTTTGGGTTACTTTGAGGTTTAATGCATGCATTTACTTTTTTTAGAATCCCATCTTACAAAAGATATAGGATATCCAACTTCTTGGACTCCAAGAATAAGGGGGCTGCAGCCTGGAAGTAACCCCGCTGCCCTTTTTAAAGAATATGCTGGAGTGGGGCAGCTACCCGGATATTCACTGTGCAGGAGAACTGCAGCTAAGCCCATTCACTTTTCTGGATCTATGCTGTCGTTCCGCTGCACAGTGGAGGCCATGATGCCAATGTGCAGGGAATGACTGTGAAAGGGGCTGTTCCTCATTACAAGCATCAGTGCCACTTTATTATATTAGAGATTGACCCCAACAGATCATAAATTGATGGTGTACCCTTTAATATACTGCTTCCTTCCTTTTTTTATCAGTTCACCCGTGAAACCAGATTACATGATTGTGGCGGAACCTCCTGTAGGACACCCAAGTTTTCTGGTGGCTGAAATCTCTTTACCTAAAGTGGTGAGACCCTCAGATGTGGTTTAGGATTGTGATCTTTTTGCATTTCATGTGATTTCCAATAGTCTTCCCTTATTAAAAGTCTGTGCCAACCTCGTGCTACCAGTCCTCCTCTGCCAACTTTTATCATCACAGCTTTGATGTGTCCACAGTAGCCAATTGCTGGCAGTTGTGACACATTTGCTGGATGATGATGATATAATTTTTTTTTCATACCATGGTGGGTTGTTTGCAAGCTGTTGGAATGGGAAAGAATGACTCTGTCACCAGAGAACGACTGTTCAAACCAAGCACAGACAGCGGGACCAGTCATTTATATAAACCTTCCCCCCTGCTTGTTTCCCCTCCATCTCCACCATCACCTCTTCTTTGACAGTTCTGGCTTCATAGATCCAGAGAGGAGATAGAGGGAAAACAAGCTGGTGGGAAGATGTATATATTATACTAGATGGTGGCCCGATTCTAATGCATCGGGTATTCTAGAATAGGTATGCGGCCGACCGGGCGCAATGAGCAGAGCTGTGTTTAAATTTTGCGCCAAAATCGCTGATTGGTCACGGTTGCCGGCCTCGACCAATCAGCAAAGTGGTGTTAAAATTTGGCGCCTAAATCGCAGATTGGTCACGGCCGGCGGTCACGACTAATCAGCAGAGCGGGGTTTAAATTTGGCGCCAATAATGCTGATTGGTCGCGGCCAGCGAACGTGACCAATCAGCAGAGCGGTATTTAAATTTGGCACCAATAATGGTGATTGGTCGCTGCCGTGACCAATCAGCAGAGCTGTGTTTAAATTTGGCACTAATAATGCTGATTATTCACGACCGGTAACCGCGACCAATCAGCAGAGCGGTGTTTAAATTTGGCGCCAATTTCTCTGCTTGGTCGCGGCTGGCCACTGCAACCAATCAGCGAAACGGTGTTTAAATTTGGCGCCAATATGGCTGATTGGTCACGGCCGCTGGTTGCGACTAATTAGCAGAGCGAGATTTAAATTTGGCGCCAATACTGCTGATTGGTCGCGGCCGGCGACCGCGACTAATCAGCAGAGCGGTGTTTAAATTTGGCGCCAATATTGCTGATTGGTCGCGGCCGTCGACCGCTACCAATCAGCAGAGCGGGGTTTACATTTGGCGCCAAAATTGCTGATTGGCGCGTCCACCAGGTGCGAACAATTAGCAGAGCGGGGTTTAAATGTGGAACCAAGATCGGTGATTGGTCGCGGCCAATCAGCGATTTTTAACACAAATGGACCTTTGTAACACCATGCGGATACTGTGGGGACATCAGCGGCTAGGGTGTGAAGGGAGACCGGGGAGCGGCGCTGCGGGTCAGGACACTTCTGCTCCGAGCGCCCGCTCATGTCCCGGGTTCTCCGAGCGGAAGTACCCGCACAGGCAGCGCCGCTGACATCCATGCGGCTAGGGTGTGAAGGGAGGACCGTGGAGCGGCGCTGACATCCAATTGGTCGCGGCCGCTATTTAAATCTGCTGCACAAATCGGTGATTGGTCGCTGTCTTGGCCCGCGACCAATCACTGATCTTGGCGCCAAAGTTAAACACTATTGTGCTGATTGGTCGTGGACGCTGCCCGCGACCAATCACCGATTTGGGCGCCAAATTTAAATATCGGCGCCGACCAATCACCGATCTTGGCTCCAGATTTAAACACCGCTGTGCTGATTGATCGCGGCCGATATTTAAATTTGGCGCCCAAATCGGTGATTGGTCACGGTCAGCGCCCGCGTCCAATCAGCACAGCGGTGCTTAAGTTTTGCGCTAAGATCAGTGATTGGTCGGGTCCGAAGACCGCGACCAATCATCGAATCGTCTTGGTGAGGACCGGGGAGCTGCGCTGCCTGTGCGGCTACTTACGTTGCGAGACCCCGGGACATAGCGGGCGCTCGCAGCAGAAGTATCCCGACCCCCAGCGCCGCTCCCCGGTCCTCCCTTCCGCATGGAGGTCAGCGGCGCCGGCGGTCCTTCCGCTGCTACCGGCCGGTAGATAAGCGCCTCGTGCTGCTCATCTCCTGGCTGCATCTCCGTCCCGCAGATGGGTCCAGCGGTAGGGTTCTTTCTGCTGTTGCCGGCCGGGAGATGAGCGCCTCGCGGCGCTCATCTCCCGGCTGGATCGCCGCTCCGCTCCGTCCCGCAGATGAGCCGCTAACGGCCGCCATCTTTTTTCAGAAATCCCGCGGCGCAGATTGGCCGCTGCCGGACCAATGAGCGACGCGGGATTTCCTGGACAGACAGACAGACAGACGGGATAAGACGATTATATAGTAGATTATTTAATTATATAGTGCCATTGATTCCATGGTGCTGGTGCATATAAATGATGTTATAATGATGATATAAATGATGAAAGAGGCTTGTTGCGATAGTGTAGAACACGCCGCTCTTTATTTTTTCTATATTAATGCGACATTTGGAGGAATCGCACAGAAAATGCTTTAAATGTATTTATTTTTTAATTTGATTTTTCTCATGTCCATGATTCACATTGCGTTAAATGAGGCATAATGAAGATTAAGAATGTTTCAGCTGTATCCTTCATCAGACAGGATAATGTAGCTTAAGGGGACCCACTTGGTTAAATATAGGGGTCAGTTCTGGTCTTCCCAAAAAGCAGATTAAGTAGTCACCACACGGGAATCTGGTGATTACTGGGTTTGCTTTTGGGGACCCCAGATTTCTTCATATAACCGACTGGGCCTTCTGCCTAATGAAGGCTACATTATCTGAAATTCTGGTACCATTCATTATGCCTCACTTAAAGGGGTTGTCTGGCACTTTAATATTGATGATCTATCCTAAGGATATTCCATTAGTATTAAAGTGGTGGACAACTCCTTTTAATGCCGTGTGAATCATAAAAAATATTTGAAGCATTTTCTGTGAGCAGTTACTCCAAGTGTCAGATTTAATGTATGAGACGTCTGGAGCTACACAGTAACTTCTAGTTGGCCACATATCAAGATAAAAGTTTAGATTTTTGTGCACTTGTTGGTTACAACTTTCTTTCCCGTACAGAAGCATTCAGCGACATAAGCGTTGTTACCACGCTGGTCTTCTCTTTACAGTCTTCTGCTAGATCTCGTGTTGGACTTGGGTGAAGACAGAATAGTCTTAGTCGGACGTCTCGATTTGTATCATCTAGACGTCTTCATTCCTTACAATATCATCCAAGAACAAAGTGGAGCTCAGTTCAACAAGGACAGTAAGGTGAGACAATAAAGCAAAGTTGGACATGTCTTATAGCCCATTCTGAAATCTCCTTCTTAAAGAGGTTCTCTGAGAAAATGTATAAAATAAAATTTTAAAAAATGTATACATTTATTTAGCAAAAATAAATTGTTTTAATTAGGGGATAATTCTATGTGAATACTTTTATGCCCAAGAATGGCAAAAGTATTCTCGGAGTGATACCTTTACTGGCTAACCAGAAAAAAAATATATATATGCAAGCTTTCAGAGCACAGAGGCTCCTTCTTCAGGCAATATTACAAATGAATTCATAACATTTGTAATCCTGCCTGAAGAAGGAGCCTGTGTGCTCTGTAAGGAGATTTTTGTGTACTCATCGTCAAATCTCTTTCTCTTAGCCTCTAATTGGGGGACACAGGACCTTGGGTGTTATGCTGCTGTCCACTAGGAGGCGACACTAGGCTTAATCTGAAAAAGATTAACGGTGGCTCCTCCTCTGCAGTATACACCCCCTGACGGCATCAGCCATGTTCAGTTTTGTGCAAAAGCAGTAGGAGGAACGTAACATGAATAACATAATTATGCCTATAAGAAGGCTACCGCCCAGTGGAGAATGTGTGTCACTTCTCGCATCGCCTGGGCACTGCGGGTCCCCCCTTGGTGATTTACGTATGCCACAGCCGTGGCATTGTCTGACTGTACTCTGATGTGAGTGGCTGCCAGTAAATGATGGAAGGCTCTCAACGCCAGGAGAATGGCACGAATATCCAAGATGTTGATGGGCATGGTCGCTTCTGTTGGGGACCACTTGCCCTGTGCTCTGTGGTGCAGGTGTACCGCATCCCAACCCATCAGGCTCGCATTGGTGGTCAGAACCTTCCATTGACTCGTGAGAAAGGATTTCCCCTTTGTTAGCGAGGTTGGTTTGAGCCACCAGTGCAGGGATCTCTTGGTTGATGACGTCAACTGAAACTCCCTGTCGAGGGAAAAAGGATTCCTGTCCCATGACTTGAGGATGGCTAGTTGGAGAGGCCTGAGGTGAAGCTGGGCAAATGGGACCGCTTCTATTGCCGCCACCATCCTACCAAGGACTCTCATGGCAAACCGGAGAGACTGAGGGGGTTTGCGAAGTAGGATGCGGACCCCTATTCGGAGAGGCAGTGCTTTGTCCTTGGGGAGGAGTACTAGACCCTTGAGGGTGTTGGATAACATTCCCAAAAAGGTCATAGATTGACTCGGGGTTGGTGATGACTTTTTTAAGTTGAGCCGGTGCAATTGGTATGTGGAGGCATGCGTCTTGAAAGTCTATGGAGGCGAGAAATTCTCCCGTCTCCATGGACGCAATGATGGACCGAAGGGACTCCATGCGAAAGTGACGTACCCGTACTTATTTGTTGAGCTGTTTTAGATCCAATATGGGCCGTACGCTGCCTCCTTTTTTGGGGACTACGAATAGATTTGAGCAGAACCCTTGGAAGCGCTTGGCCGTAGGGACCGTTACTAAGACACCTGCTTGGAGAAGTAATGAAACCGCGTGGTGGAAGGCACGAGCCTTGGCTGGCGGTTTTGGGGGAACAGACAGGAAGAATCTGTTTGGCGGGTTGGAAGTGAACTCTATCTTGTATCCTGAAGACACTAGTTCCCTGACCCACCTGTCTTCTGTAATAGGCAGCCAGAGCTGGTGAAAGAGCAAAAGACGGCCGCCTACAGGTGGGGTGTCTTCCAGAGTTCGTGAGTCATGATGAGGAGGAAGTGCAAGACTTTCCTCCCTTAAATTTTGACTGGCCTGCCTTTGTTTGCCAGGTTTTGTCCGACTTTTGCGTCGACCTCGAGTTGTCCCAGCGTGGAGCGCGGCTGTTATTCTTTGCTGGTCGCGAGACGGATCAGCCGGAAGAGTTCCGAAAGGATCGGTAACGTGCCTGATTGCGCTTTTTGTAAGTGTGTTTGGGCTTCAGTTGGGGGAGAGAGATACTTTTACCCCCGGTGGCGTTGGATATCATTGTGTCCAACTGTTCACCGAAAAGCCGACCACTGAGGTACGGGAGGTGAGTGAGGGACTTCTTTGAAGCTGCATCTGCTTTCCATTCCTGCAGCCAGAGGATACACCGAATTGTGATGAAGCTATCCCGGCTGCACCCATTGCAGAATCCAGAGCTGCATGGAGCTTGTAATCTACCACGACTGCTATTTGGGCCGCTTGGTCCGACAGTTCAGGGGTAGGTATTTTGTAGGCCAGTTTGTAAATTTTGGGCCCAGGCCAGGATTGCCTTGGCAGCCCAAAAAAACTGAGGCGAACGTGAGAGCCAGGGAGGCCCCTGCGGCCTCGAAAATTGAACGGGCCATGCATTCCACCTGCCGGTCTGCTGTGTCCCTGAGGGTTGAGCTATCTGGCAGAGAAAGTGCTGCTAGTCTGGAGACTGGAGGATCCACTTCAGGTGGATCTGTCCACTTTTTGGTGACCTCCTGTGGAAAGGGGTACCGCGCCTCCAGATATTTGCGATTAGTAAACTTTTTCTCAGGTTGTGAGAACTGCTTTTTAAGGATCGCATTAAACTCTGGGTGGTCAAAGAACACCTTAGGCGGCTTCAGGACTCCTTCAAAGGAAATTTTATGTCCTGGTGTCTCCAGGGGTGGATCAGAGATGTCCAGCACCCAATGGATAGATGAGATTAAATCATCAACTAGCACTGTATTGCCCGGGCGAATAGGGATCAGGGACCCTTCGGTTTCCTTGTCTGAGTCGGAATCACAGATGTCTTCCGAATCCTGTATCTCGCTAAGGCGACTCCTGCTGGGAGAACCGGAGCGGAGACCTTCTCTGGTCGGGGATGGCTGTGGGGATCTGCGTTGTCTGTCCCTGTCAGGGGACGGTCTAGATGAGCTGTGAGTACGGTGTCTCACACTGGAAGGGGATGACCGTGTGGTATGGGATGATGCAGATGGGGCCAGCGATGCAGAGTGGCTTTGCAGAGGGGGCCAGCAATGCAGAGAAAGTTATAGACTTCACAGCCGAGTCGAGACTGTAGCTGTAATTTTATCCCACCTTAGTGTGCTGTAGTACAGCGCCGGTAAAATCCAAGATCCTGTGCTCCCCAGAGACCAGCTGGCGACCGGTATGTGAAGCGTTAACTTCCTTCCGTTCTCCCTCTGCTGGTTAATGGCCGCCGGAGTGTGGAGAAGAAAGGGGGCGGAGCGCTGGAAAGGCGGCCGTATTGCTAGAAAGCGCGCCCTTTCAGTTCGTCTCCGCCCCCTGTATGACACTGTGTAGTGTCATATTGGTCATCCGGGGGGCGGGGTGCGGAGAGTGGGCGGCGGCTTCAGCTAGGCGGTATAAATTTAGAATGTATGCCCAAAAGGGCTGCAGGGCGCGGTAGTCCGAGGGGGTACCGGATCTGAATCGGACCCCCCCCCCGGTTTTTAATGGCAGGAAAGGCGGTGGGATACTATATTAAAAGGGAGCCCTTAAAGGGTTCCTCTGAGGCACTGTAGCGCTGGTGCCGGCAGAGAGACAGAGCTGAAGCCAGCCTGTGTCTCTGTGTGCCCTTCTGCCAGTACTGTCCCCCGGTCCATCAGGAGTCTGCAGTGGAGCTGCGATTCCTGAACGTTGGTGCAGAGCGACAGCTACTGGGAGCTATATATTGCTGTCTGCACAAATCCTACCTGCGGTGTCTAAACCTAATGCCCCCATGAGGGGGATTGGGGAGTGTCAGGCAAAATGTATTTTTGTCCAAGTTTTAAAAATGAGAGATGTCTTAAATCTCCATCCCCTGCTCATTTAGAATGGTCCTACATAGAATTCACTCTTGCTTTCCCCAAACAAGGAATTTTTATTACCGCCATAAAACCTCAGCCAGAGCAAGCATACTGGTGTAAACTGGAAATTCCCTCCAAAATCCTATTGTCTAACTGTACAAACTTTTAATGTCGAGTTTAATAATGCACATGACTGTCACAAACACAGGGACCACATTTTTGGGATGTTCACCTTTTTCCAATTATGCCGGTATATCTTACATAACTGGGAAACCACCAGAAACCCAGGAAATGGGTTCTGATATTTGATATCCATCTTCATGAATATTGGTGACGGCAAACATGATGTATCCATCTTGGATGTGAGACCCCCCCATACCAAGATATGAAATCTGAAGGCTTTTTATGTCTTAGGCAGCTGGGTGGGTTCACAAAACCGTGTGAGGTAAACAACATGGGTGTCTCCTAGTGTTTTGGCCCCTTACTAAAAACCAGAACGGACATTTTACTTCATTCTTAACCAGGGACGTCAGACGCAAGCACTCTTCGCTGCGTGGAGGAATCACACCTAGTTTCCGGGGAGCCGTGCCGCCCACACAATCTGAGACCATCACCTCGTGGCGCAGGTTTTGCTATTATTTACCCCTTGTATTTTAATAACTGTTTTATGCATATATGTAAATTGTCTCTTTTATAAAATCTTGTATATCTTTTGTAAACACTGCCCACTTTCGGGAGTATTTCATTATTATTTACCAGCTTCGTTCTTCTTGTCCTATGTCGAGCAAACACGTTCCTCACCCGCTAATTCACGTTACCTAACAGGTACCCGATCAACCTGTTAAGCGATCGGTGGTGGCAGTATACCGGTATTTGTGATATTGTGGTTTGAGGGTGGCTGGACGGAGGTATATATACGTTCCTGGAAGGAACTGGTGGTATATATACGTCCTGTCACATCACGTGCCACAATAGTCGACATAAATTAGAGCAGCTGCGCCCGTGCTTATCCTCGGTCAATACCGTGGTTGACCAGCAGGATAAGGGGGCGCCAGAGGGCTGCAAGGTCTGACCAAGTGTTTTTCGTGACAGGGAGGGTGCTGCCTTCACAGTCAGGAGGCTGCAATCCTCCCTCGACCTCAACCCAAGACCAAAAGGATTTGGGGAAGGAGGGGGGGTCTCAACTTCGAACCAACACCCGAGGGGCTGGGGAAAGAGCGACATGGTAAGGAGATGTCTCGACTTCAACTGTGCACCCCTAGAAGGGGGCAGAGGAGGAGCCATGCCGGGGGTCTCTCCAGAGACCCACTTATCTTCATTTGTAACTCCATGGAAAAAGAAAAAATCAGAAAAAAATGGAGTAAAAATCTTTAGGTGTGCCTTCTTGCGACACTAAGCAAAAAACTGAACATGGCTGACGCCGTCAGGGGGTGTTTACTGCCGAGGAGGAGCCACCGTTAATCTTTTTCAGATTAAGCCTAGTGTCGCCTCCTAGTGGACAGCAACATAACACCCAAGGTCCTGTGTCCCCCAATGAGGCGACAGAGTAATATATTTTTTTCTGGTTAGCCAATAAAGGTATCACTCCGAGAATACTTTTGCCATTTTTGGGCATAAATGTATTTACATCAAATTTTCTGGCTAGCACGGTACCACAATATAAATTTGTACTGTACATCGCAATTACAGGATAATAATTGCTTATGGACATAATGGCCAACGATGTCAGCAGCCATCCATCCTAGATGGGTGAAGGTAAACTGTTTGAGATGGACATCTCTGACCTACTTGTGGGAATCAAGAATTTGCATCTATGTCATCGATTGACTGACTGATCACATCCATGAGTCAACATGCTGTAAACCTGTCATGATGAGTGAGCAGATAGATAAGTTCCTGTCAGGGTGAGGGGCAGCATCCTATCACAACATATAGTTGCCCAGAGACATCTGAATGCATCGGCTTTCCTTTATGCCATTCATCAAACATGTCGTATATTTTGTGTATAGCGAGTCACAAGCCTCGCACTGCTCTGCGTTTTATCATTGGTTCTATGAGCTGCAGTAAAACGTGACGTATATTCCAGGTGCTGACGATCACAATGCCGGTCCAGCCAGCATAGCGGTGGGCTCAGAAGATCAGCTTTGGAAAACGTTCCTCTTATATAGATCCTGTGGATCCTACTTACATTCGCTGCTGTTTACATTGTATGCTTACAATTCTATTTAGACTTCAATATGACTCCAGAATAAATTTTTGTCTTTCTTATACTTGCCGTATATTTTTCCCAAGGAGGGGGTTTAGGTATTGTGCTTTTTTCTTTTTTTTTTTTATTTCTACTGTAATATTTCATAATATCTGTGAATAAGTCTTGAAAATAATTTGCATTGAAAAGGTTGAGATCCTCTGAATCTACATGGATTTTTAGGAATTAAAAATCTACAGCAGTAAATCTGCAGCAGAATTTAAATTTTGCACCATGTCTGGATTTAGTAGCAGCTGCCCCTTTAAATGGAATATGTCAGCAGGTTTTTGCTACCCCATTTGAGAGCAGCATAATCCGAGGCCCTGATTCCAACGATGTATCACTTACTGGGCTGCTTGGTGTTATTTTGATAAAATTACAGTTTTTTTTTCTCATGCAGATCTCTGAATGCTGAGCTCTGTATAATAACCCCACCCACACCACTGATTGGCAGTTTATATACAGTGTACACAGAAAGCTGCCAATCAGTGGTGGGGGGCGTGGTTGGACTACGTGGCAGCAGGTTTACTAGTCCTCTAGTGATAATCTTCTGCTGATAAAAGTGTGATTTTTATCAAAACTACAACAAGCAGCCCTGTAAGTGAGACGTCCCTAGAATCAGGGTCTTTGTCTCTACATCATGCTGCTCTCAACAACAACCAATATATAGTACATCCGACAAGGGGTCAATGTGTTAAAAAAGACCTTTATTATAACAATTTGGGTACATGGCGGCAAAAGAAAAGAGCACACACACATATATATAGTAATACCATATAATAGTGAGGAGGTATAATGTAAATATTTGAATTGCAGAGACATCAGGGCTGGATAGTAGTAGCTCCAATTGTGCTAATGCATACTGATAGTATATCCTAGGTCACATAGTAAAAGGATATAATCCTAAATAATAAAAGCCAATATAGGCATTCCCAAGATAATGACCTTTTGGTATATACATATATCAAGGGTTGTATTATATCCAAGTAGGTTAATTCCCAAGTAACAATAATGTTGCATTGGATTCATTCATACCTGGTATATATTGTCTGCACGTCTTGCAATAGCTCTGGGCTCGGTGGTCCTACTCCTAGTGTGGCGCTCACCCCATCATGCTGCTCTCAGAATAGCCAAGAAAAACCTGCTGACAGATTCCCTTTACAAATAGCTGAAATGGCTCCTAGATACCAGAGAAGGAAAACTTTATTAAAACGGTTTTGTTTCCTAAATAGAAAAGCAAATTAAACACCACTGGATAATGTGGTGTGTGAAACCGTCCATTGGATTGCTGTTTCGGGTGGGCTCAGGAGCAGAGCCCCCATCCTACACAGCCGACATCTTGCTGTAACAGCAGCGGCCAGAGCGGAGCGTGAATCACTGCTGTTTAACCATTTATATGCCGTCAATCACTGATGACAAGTTAAATAGCGCAATCGCCGGTACGCTATGCAATGTTACTAGAATTTTTTTTTTTACTTTTCCATCTCCTTGAATTACTTGTTGTGGTTTGCGGATCCATTGACTGGCCAAGTGGAAGGGCTGCAGCCGATCATTCATGTACGTAGCAGATACACATTTCCATGTGTAAATAGGCCCTTATAGAAATCAATCAATAGAACGTATACCTGGATATCTAGGTTTATTCTTTGCATACATTTAAAGAGGTATAAGTCATGGCATATTACTAGGATGTCATTCTTGGGGGTCTGACAGCCTAATTTAGAAAGAAGTGGATGCATTATTTTCCCCTCACCCATTACAACACACCTTGAGAGAGGGATCCGCCCCACCAAGGACAGGAAACCGTCTGAAATAAAAGGGCGGTACCTCTCCCTTGCTTCAGTTGGTTTCCTGTCCTTGATGGGAACCTGTCTGAAGAAGGGTGTCTTCTTACCTGGGCCCGTTCCGGTGTGGAAGTGCGGGCACCTGCCTGTGCACCGGGTTCCGGGTCCCAGAAGCGCCGTTCGCGGTTCCCTGGAGCCGTGTTCGAGCAGGCGCATGCGGTTATGAGGGCTCCGGCTCCCCGCAGACCGCTGCGCTGTCCTCTCCCTGCCGCAGGCTCCTGGGTGGTCGCACGCTGGGAGCAGTGTCTTCCGGGTATGACGCGCCTGACGTCACGGCGCGGTGCACGCTTGGAGAGGCGTGCCCGATGACGTCGGGGGCTGCACCCGGAACCAAGATGGCGGCGCCCTGTAAACGCTTGCCGGCCGTTTTTTTTCAAAGATCGGCCGGTGGGTGTCAGGAGGGGGGAGGACACATGGACCGGAGGAGGTCCGGATGTGCCCTATTTAAGGTGGGGGCCTCCTGACAAGCGCTGCTTATACTCAAGCTCGGGTGTAGCAGCTATGGCAGACCAGGACAGCTAGGTGCAGCAGCAGCTGACCCCTCCACCGCATCAACGCCAGCGGAAGAAGCAGTCGGACACCTCGCACACGGACGGCCGCTCCAGCAACCGCAGCGGCAGCAGGAGGAGTAAGGTGTCGGACGCTTCAGGGCCATCCAGAAGGGATTCATCTTATGTCCCGCCACAGCCTCAAAATCCGGTACCCTTTTGTGACTTCAGGGGTGAGTGATCTTCGTGAATGTCACTTAATAGTAATGGAAAGTTATTATGTCCTTCATTCCTTAGGAAGAAGAGTAGCGGCAAAAAGAACCCACTGGGTTTGTTCCTTATGCCAGGCCCCCCTTTCCATAGATTGGCAGAAACAGCTTTGTGCAAGCTGTATTAACCAAACGATAGCGGAGAGCACCCCGGATTTCGCTTCTAATTTGAGGACCGTAATCCGTTCAGAGGTGCAGGATTCCCTGTAAGGCTTACTAAAGTGGAAAAAGAGATCCCATAAAGATATCTCCTCTGACTATGATTTATCCTCCCAGTCAGAGGATCTTTGCCTCGGCATCCTCCTCTTCATCAGACAGTGGTAGGCCCTGTTTCCCTATTGAGGATACTGACAAGTTGGTCAGAGCGGTCAGATCTACCATGGGGTTGAGGGAGGAGAAGGCAGCCAGGTCCCTGGAAGATATGTTCGCAGGCCTGGAGGAAAAAAAGACGCTCCTTTCCAGTGAATCCCCAAATTCAGACCCTTATAGACCTGGAATGGAGGAAGCCGGAGAAATCAGGAGTATTGTCCTCATCCTCTAAAAGGAGGTACCCCTTCGAGGATAATGTCTCTGAGTCCTGGGACAAAATTCCTAAAGTTGGCGGGTCTGTCGCCCGATTATCCTAAAGATCGTCCCTACCCCTGGAAGATTCGGGCAGTCTAAAGGATGCTCTGGATAAGAAGGCAGATTCCTTCCTGCGTCACACCTGTGAAGCAGCAGCAGGGGGCCTGAAGCCAGCGGTAGCAGGCACTTGTGTCGCTAGGTCACTTATGGTGTGGCTTCAGCAATTAGGAGACCAGCTAAAGGATAAAAAGATGTCCAGAGATAAAATCCTCTCCAATCTGCCTTTGCTACAAGCAGCATCTGCTTTTTTGGCCGACTCCTCAGTGGATTCAGTTAAACTCGCTGCCAGGTCTGCAAATTTGTCTAATGCTGCCAGACGAGCCCTGTGGCTCAAGGGTTGCCCGGGAGACCTACAATCTAAGCATAAGCTTTGTTTTCTTCCTTGTGATGGTAAACTTTAGTTTGGCCAAAAACTGGACGAGTTTTTGGAGAAGGCTGGCGACAGAAAGAGAGGTTTCCCAGGGTTCACGGGGGAAACAAAAAGGTCCTATTTTCGGAAGAAGAGATTTAACCAAGGTCGCCCTCCGGGATAAAGGAAAAGATGGGAGCCCAGATCTAAAAAGGACTCTGGTTACATGCTTGGAGGACCATCCTCCAGTTCCAAAAAATCTCCCCAATGACGCGAGGTTAGAGGTCGGGGGAAGGCTTTCCCATTTTATCCCAGCTTGGGAAGCCATCACTTCAAATCCCTGGGTGTTGGATATCATAAAGAACGGCCTAAAGATACGCTTCTGTCAGGTCCCTCACCGAACCTTCATGATCACCTCCAGGAGGAAGTCCAGGGAGGAGCAGATGGCTCTAGAATCAGAGGTATTAGACTTAGTCAACAAGCAGGTCCTTCACGAAGTTCCAGTTTCACAATGGGGAGGGGATTTTATTCCCCCCTGTTTGTGATAAAAAAAACCAAATGGGTCCTTAAGGACCATTGTCAACCTCAAAAGTCTAAATCAGCTGATAATCAACCAGACTTTCAATATGGAATCAGTGAACTCTGCAGTGAAACTCTTACACCACAATTGTTTCATGGCAGTCATCTACCTAAAAGATGCCTACTATCACGTCCCAATCCATCCAGACTACCGGAAGTACCTAAGGGTAGCCCTGTTCATCCAAGGTCAATTGAGACATTTCCAATTCACTGCCCTACCTTTTGGACTCTCGATAGCACCGAGAGTATTTACAAAGGTTATAGCGGAGGTGACAGCTTTTCTCCGAATCAAGAACGTGGTGATTGTTCCCTATCTGGACGACTTTCTGATAATAGGGAAATCGGAGGACCACTGTTCCTCTCAACTTTTAGAGGTCCGGACAGCTTTATATCACCTGGGGTGGTTAATAAATATTCAAAAATCAAAGCTATCCCCCTCAAGGACTCAGATCTTTCTGGATTTGACCCTAGATTCCCAACGCCAATCCTGTTTCCTCCCGAAAGACAAGGTTTGCAAAATAATCAGCCTGGTCTCAAGGGCAATAAGGTCTCCCGTGATTTCCTTGAGAGAAGCAATGTCCCTACTAGGCTCCATGACTTCCTGTCTCCCGGCAGTCAAATGGGCCCAGAGTCATATGAGGCTTCTTCAGTGGGAGGTCCTGTCGGCTCAGAAATCCTTCAACGGACATATAGGAAAAAAAACTCTCCGTCTTTGGAGACAGTAAACTCCCTCTCCTGGTGGACAAACAGGGAGAATCTGACCGCAGGCTTACAATGGTCCAAACCAGTCGACCACACAATTACAACAGATGCAAGTGGCTCCTGCTGGGGGTGTCATCTGGCAGAGTTCTCAGTTCAGGGGCTCTTACTACGTCACGAAAAAGAAGCGTCATCAAACCTAAAAGAGCTTTTGGCCGTGGAGAAATCCTTGATAAGCTTCCTTCCCCACATACAGGGTCGCCATGTCCAGATCAGGTCCGACAATAGGACGACAGTGGCATATATAAATCACCAGGGAGGAACAAGATTTCACTCCCTTATGGTAGTGGCAAACAGGATCCTGCATCTAGCAGAACAACATCTCCCATCCCTCAGTGCTCTTTTCATCCGGGGGTATAAAATTCAAGAGCAGATTTCCTCAGTCGCCACACTTTAAGACAAGGAGAGTGGCCTCTAAACCCGATAGTCTTCCAAAAGATTATCCAGATATGGGGGTCACCGGACATATATTTGTTCGCCACCAGGGCGAACAGGAAGGTGGAGAGATTCTGTTCACTAAATCCAACAGAGAATCCCTATGCTGTAGACGCTCTCCACATTCCCTGGAAGTTCAGGAAGGCCTACGCCTTTCCACCGATAGTGATGATCCCGGCAGTTGTGAGGAAAATTCGGGAGGAGGGGGCGAGGATAATCAGATCCCTGGGTCCTGCCTGACAGGCCGGACCTTCTCATCCAGGGGCCAATATTCCATGCACAAGCCAAAGGTTTCCATCTGGCGGCTTGGAATTTGAGAGGTTGTTACTGAGCAATAGGGGGTTTTCACCAGGCCTAGTTTCTACCCTGTTGGGTAGTTGAAAGCCCATAACAACTAAAATTTATTCCAGAATCTGTTGAAAATTCCTGGATTTTATAGACTCCCCATTGTCGGATAAACCTCCAGTTAGAGAAGTCCTAGAGTTTTTACAAAAGGGACGTGACCTAGGGTTGGCTACGGGAACACTTAAAGTTCAGGTGTCCGCCCTAGGGGCGATCTATAATTGTAACCTGGCAGGGAACAGATGGGTCTCTAGATTCATTAAATCCTGTTCCAGAGCTAAGCCAGTTCGGGCTCTTCCTCCCTGGGACCTGAATTTGGTTTTAAATGCACTCTCTGGCGACCCATTTGAACCCCTGCAGGTTATCTCTCCAAAGATCCTCACCCTCAAAACCATCCTCTTTGTGGCCCTAACGTCGGCCCGTAGGGTGAGTGACCTGCAGGCCCTTTCTGTTGATCCCCCATACACCCAAATTCATGATGACCGGGTCGTCCTGCGTACAGATCCATCGTACCTTCCAAAAGTTGTATCCAGATTCCACTGTAATCAGGAGATTGTACTTCCCTCTTTCTGCAGTAACCCTAAAAACCCTGGGGAGGTTAGGTTCCAAAATCTAGATGTTAGAAGGGCATTACTACAGTACATAGACATGACTAGTCAGTGGAGGAAGGACAAGTCCTTGTTTCTGGCCTTTCAGGGGAGTAGGAAAGGTCCCGGGGTATCAAAGGGAACTATTGCTAGGTGGCTTAGGGAGGCCATTTGTCTAGCTTATACATCTACAGGTGTTCCGGCACCGGACGGTATTAAAGCTCATTCCACCGGAGCTGTTGCAACCTCCTGGGCAGAGAGAGCAGATGTCTCGATTGACCAGATATGTAAAGCTGCTACTTGGTCTGCACCATCCACCTTCTATAAGCACTATCAGTTGGATCTATCCTCCTCTGACCTTACCTTTGGGAGAAGGGTACTTCAGGCGGTGGTCCCTCCCTAGGGTGCTCATATTTTCCAAAATTCTCTCAAGGTGTACTGGCATGGGTGAGGGGAAAACACCAAGGTTACTTACCGGTAGCCAATCTTTCCTGAACCCATGACAGCACCCGTAGTCATCCCCCCCCCCCCTGTCTTTCTCACGCCCTGGTGAAGCACTTTACATTTTGGGTGATATATATATATAGTAGGTGTTGGTTATGTGTCTAACCTTTTCTGGAGGTCCTCTCAATGCTCTGTAATCCAACTGAAGCGAGGGAGAGGTACCGCCCTTTTATTTCAGACGGTTTCCTGTCCTTGGTGGGGCGGATCCCTCTCTCAAGGTGTGTTGTCATGGGTTCAGGAAAAACCGGCTACCGGTAAGTAACCTTGGTGTTTTTTTTCACGCTCCCAATTTAACAATTTGAGTACAGTTGGATCTATTGGGTTTTTTTGCACTATGGGTGGGTGGTTGGGAGCACAGCTGTGCAGGAAAAAAAAAAGCTTATAGGTTCTCAATTCGTTCATTCTTGGGATCGGTGGCGGAACCAGAGGTCGGACCATCACCAATCAAGATATTATATCCCTTCACACTCATCATTGCTCCCAATTAACAATTTGAGTACGTGCATATTTTTTTAGGGTATTTTTGTGCAATGGGTGGGAGCACAACTGTGCAGGAAAAAAAAGCTGATAGGTTCCCCATTCCTTCATTCTCAGAATCAGTGGATGGAACATCGCCAATCACAATATTATATCCTTCTCACTAATCGTTGCTCCCAATTATCAATTTGATTACGGTTATACCTATTGTTTTTTTAGGGTTTTTTTTTTTGCACTGTGGGTGGGTGGTTGGGAGCACAGCTGTGCAGAAAAAAAAAAGCTGATAGGTTCCCCATGCCTTCATTCTCAGGATCAGTGGTGGAACCAGAGTGTGGATCATCTCCAATCAAAATATTATATCCTTCACACTCATCGTTGCTCCCAGTTAACAATTTGAGTACGGTTGAACCCATTGTGGTTTTTTAGGGTTTTTTTTTTTTTTGCACTATGGGTGGGTGGTTGGAAGCACAGCTGTGCAGGAAAAAAAAAAGCTGATAGGTTCCCCATTCCTTCATTCTAAGGATCGGTGGTCAGACCATCGCCAATCACAATATTATATCCTGGCAATATGCCATAATATTATATACGGAGTTGTCCTCCTGGCAGTTGCCGTGATCCTCTATTCCTTACCTGCTACCTCTATACTGTATATGAAATGACAATATGTGAGAAATATTAATAATGTTGCTCTCATTTTCTAAAAAAAACAGGTTGGAACACAAACTCTCAATTAGTTGTTTTTTTATTTGTTTACCAATCTAAAATGTCCACTTTGAGGCACCAGAGATAAATGCTGGCATATAATGTACAATGCTCCCGTCCCTAGCAGTTGGCGTGTATCAGGCGACATCGCAGGATCTTCAAGTAGCTGTCAATCTTGTGGGAATCTCTGCGGAAACACTGAAGCAAGTGGTAGACGGGGAACACGTAGGAATCGCCCTGTGGTGCCGTTACATCGATTGGTCCAAACCACTGGGGGTAAACGTGTTCTAGATCAGTCAGCATCTGCAATAAACAATGGGTGAATGTGGGTGTAGAATTTGGTTGGAGTAAAGGTACAATCTAACACTACAATTATCCAAACGTTGTGCCTATTACAGCATTACCACCAGTCACAAGCAAACTCAATATCTTCCTAAAAGGAAAAATATTGTGGATGGACATGCTTTCTAAAAGGGAATCTGTCAGCAATATGATGTAGGTGCTGAGACCCTGATTCCAGCGATGTGTCACTTACTAGTCTGTTTTTAGCTGTTTCGATACAATAAGTGTTTTATCAGAAGGAGATTATCACTACAGGACTAGGGGTCTTGTGCTTCCTAGTCAACCTGCTCTAATACAATCAACAGTGATCGTATCAAAATGACAGCATGCAGACCAACAAGTGACATATCGCTGGAATCAGAATTTCTGCCCCTACGTCATGCTGCTCTTGGATTACATAAAAACCTGTTGACAGATTCCATTTAAAGAGAATTTATTGTTACACTTATTGCCGCTTCTCAGCAACTCTACTTTTTACTTAGTCAGTTCCGCTTTGGTTTATACTCGTACCATATAGCCTAAATTCATGACCTACGTGAAGGAAGAGAGGATGTGTGTGATAATAATGCTGCTTACTCTCCAGAGATCCTGTCTATTCCTCCTTGAAGAATCCTGGTGTGTTCCTCAGCTTCTGTCACTTTTTTCTCCATGTTATTTGGCGCCCCCATGGACAAGTACTGCAGGGGTTGGGTCCAAGAGCGCAATCATTTCTTTCTAAGGCTCAGCAAGTCTTCGTGCTGTGGAAGCAGTAGACATCAGTTAGGAGGGATATCAGGCTGAGAACATATAGAAAATCATATGCCGAAAAGGGAATGTACCAGAAGTTGTGGATGCAAGAAAGTGCCCATGATTCCGCTCCTCCGGGTCACACGAAGTGATGCAATACCCAGTGGTTGGTTAAGAATCCATTTATTTAGAAGCTAAAATAAGAGGCGTTTCCTGGATGTCCTGTCCACTTCATCAGTGCATAGCTTGTGTCCGGTATAGCAAGGAGTGGACATATATATACAAAAAATGTGAAAACAACTGGCGCCAAAACAATGTGGCCGTTAAGGCAGAAAAATACAATCAATAAAAAGGCAGAAATTTGAGTATCCATCAATGTATATATGCATCGGGAATAAAATATTGCTAGCATGATTAAAAACCGATATAGTTCAATGCAAAAAAAATATAATAAATAATTAAAATATATAGATAATTCCTGAAGCAGGAATTGAACCTGGTGTATTGCAATCAAATGGATCATGTTTAGATCTTAATCATGGTACAACCCTCTAAGCCACGGGTGCTCATGTATATTGTGATTGATCTTGTTCTGATAGGAGGTAATAAACGGATATTAGACGATATATCTAACTTATACCTACATACTAAACAAAATAATTTTAATTCTTCTTATAATAGAATATGTGATCGTATCGGCAACATGAATAATTTCTTTAGGAGTGTATCCGTATTATCGGTGTAGTACTAGAGAATAGTCGTGCGCATTAATGTCCACTAGGTGGTATGATGAGCACTGAAAGTGTCCTAGGGAATGGTGCAGACTACTGGGAACAGAACGCAATGATCATAAGAAGAAAGGAAACTGAACTCAGTGAAACCCTGGATCGGGACAGTGGATCAAGAACAAGCCAAGACACATGTTCCTGACCATGTAGAGGTCAATTATATTTGTCAGTGCTTTCAAATAAAAACCTCTGATATTTCATTGAGACCCCAAGGTTTCCAAGTATTTAGTTGATCTATCCAGTATATCTCTTTCCTATTGAGACCCTGAATTCTATTGGGAGTGGTGCATGGAATATGCTCTATGGGCAGGATTTTAAGACACCCAAAGTCTTTATTGTGATGGATTGCCATATGTCGTGATAAACCATGTTTTAAAAAACCTGTAGCGACATTATGCCTATGAGAATTTAGTCTTTTATGAAAGGGTTGCATAGTTCTACCGCCATATTGCTTGGGACCTGTGCATTCAATCAGATATATGACAGAATCAGTGTCACAGGACATATTACTATTTATTGTGAAGCGTTCATTGCTTGATGTGGATGCAGAAGTGTCGGCTCCATGAGTAATATTCATGCCGCACATGCCGTTCTTTTTGCCACATCTGGTGATGGTTTTATTCTTATTATTGATCTTGCTACAATCTAGAGTAGAAAGGGTGTGTATCCTACGGGGGGCTCAAATGTTCCTTAGAGTGGGGGCTCTCCTATACACAATGGAGGGTTTTTCTGGGATAATCTTCTTGAGTATCGGATCATTTAACAGAATATGCCAATTCTTCTGCAGAATATCTCTAAATGATTTATGCTGAAAATTCTATGTAGTGATGAATTTTACACAGCGCTCATAGGACATTTTATCTGAATTAGATTTTAATAGAAGTGAATTCTGGCTACAGGTGTCCCTTACCCTTTCACATGATTCGCCAACAAGATTTTTGGGATAGCCCTGTTGTAGAACTTTCTGTTTCAGCATACCTGATTGCTCTGAAAAATCATTTTCAGAAGTGCAATTCCTTCTGATCCTCTGAAATTGATTAAAAGGAATATTACGCAGCCATTTCTGGTAGTGGCCACTGCTGTAGTGGATGGAACTATTCGCATCCACTTGTTTAAAATAAGTCTTGGAGCAAATCCTATTGTTCTCTATAAATAAGGTCAGATCCAGAAAATGAATACTGGTGTTATTTGTATCGGAATTGAAGGAAATACCCCAGCAGTTGTTATTTAGAAAACTGGCAAGGGCTGAGGGTTCTGCGATGTCCTTATTAAGAATGAAAATTAAGTCGTCAATGTATCTTTTGTAAAATATAATGCCTTCCCAAAATGGACCCCCATAGATGAACACCAGTTCAAATATGCCCATGAAAATATTAGCGAACGTAGCTGCGACCTTTGACCCCATCGCGGTCCCTTTGATCTGATGGTAAGTGTGTTGGAGGAAAGTGAAATAATTGTTATTAAGGATGAAAGATAACCCAGATAGAATAAATGATTTGTGGGAGGACGACAGGCCGGTGTCTTTGGAGATCATATGTTCAACACATAATAAACCAATTTCCCAATCAATATTGGTGTAAAGGGATGTAACATCAAGGCTTAAAAATACAAATGATTCTTCCCATTGGATGTCCTTAGTAAGGTTGATGAGGTGGCTGGAGTCACGAAGGTAACTCCTCAACCTTTTAACATGGGGCTGAAGGAGAACATCAATGTACTCTGCATGTGTTGTAGATTGGCCATGCAATACACCAATAATATCACATGATCACGTTCTGTACGTGGACCGGAAATACATGTCCCACTGAGCACAATTCCCAGTATGTTGTATAGGGGGCGCTGTGCCAGGCCAGGATTTCCCCTCCTCGATGCAGTGTCCTACAGTGTCCTACATCTTCTCCAGTACAGCTGCTCACAGATTAACCTTGGAATAAACCCGCAGCGTCCCTAATCCCTCCCCACTCACAATGTCGCTGATTACTGGACACACGGTCCCGGGATGGACGTCGTGACTTACCAGGGTCAAGAATCAATGGAGAAAAGACGACTTCATGGGAATGGGACCTGTTGTTAATTAAGTGCCAGGTTTTTATGTTTTGTTTGTTTGTTTTTTTTACGTATTATTATCTATATTAAAGTCTTGCAAATTTTCACACTGGCAATCATTGTACAGGAGGAGGAGGAGAAGGTGAGCTGTGACATCACCTATTGTGAATGGTGGATCCTGTGTTATCTACTGTATATAGAGGTGTTATCAGTCATTGTACAGGAGGAGGTGAGCTGTGACATCCTCTACTGTGAATGGTGGATCCTGTGTTACCTATGTGTGAGTGTGACGCTGACCGGCCGTGACGCTACTTCTGGTTTGCCGGCGGGAATGCCGCCGCATTCAAACCGCTGCCACGACTGAACTTGCACAACTATAAAAAGACCACATCTCCCCCTGCCACTATATTTAACCCCCTGGAATAAGCTAAATTGCAAAACGCGCGTCAGGGCCTGTACCACATCTTCAGGTAGTATCTCTTACTCTCTGCACTATGCAGCTATGTATTAATCTGTTTTAATTTCTACCCTGCCCAGTACCTTTCTGCACTATATTCAGCACGTTTTTCTTAAAGCTATTGGTCTCGCGACCTATTCTTATGAATTTACAGTATATATTGCTCAGACCTTATTTGTGTCTAGCAGGATTGTTTTCCGCTTAAGTACATTGCTATGTCCTCAATATATGTGCAGTCTGGGTACTCCACTGTGTAATTATCACACGATGTTAAGCACTTTTCTATCCTTCTACTTGTAGTTCTAAAAATGTAATTATTGTAATTTATGCTCATTATTGAATCATTGGTTGCATACCATTTCTTTGCAGGAATTTTTCCCCACTCTTACTGGACTTGTTCTCCGTGAAATACGTCTTAGGGCAGCTTATACATGCAAACTTTAATAGGAGTTGTTAATAGAAAATGAATTAATCTGTGCTGCTATAACTATACACAAATAGTGCTTTGGCTCCTCCATGTGGATCAGTTTGGTACTGCCAGTGGATGTGATTAATCCTGCTTGGTTTCCCCTTGTTTTAAGTATGTTTTATACATCTTGGTTTTGATTAATAAAATACTGTGTATGTTGATTCTGGGTGGCATTTGTTTCCATTCCTTTATAGGTTTTTGCAATTATTTGGAGGTGCCATGACAATATGGGCCGTTTCTAGGTTAAATCTATTTGGAAGAGAAGCCATTGAGGTGACCATATCAGTTGTCACCCAGCTTTCCCAGGACCTGATAAATCCAATGTCCACTGAAAGATTACATGTGCTGAAGATTATAGATGTATAATGGCAGCATCTAGTGGTCAAAGGCGGTATTGCCATTATCATATACTTAAGCCTCATTTACACTTTGCAGTTCAGGACGATCAGGTTACGTGTAGATTTGATTACATTATTCCGAAAGTGACCACTCACCCGTTGCTGGATTCTTAGTAGCATACGTCTGCCTTCCATTCGGTTTTATCCATTTGCCACCGATAAAATGACCAAAGCTTCGTTCGTGACTGTCAAGCCAGGCCTAGAGAGGGAAAAAAAACAAATAAAACCATAAGTATAAAAAGATAAAAATAAAATCATAAAATCAGGGAAAAAAAAAAAAAGACTGATAATGAGAAATCAGGCCTCGCTCGAGAGGCGGCGCGCACTCACCATTCGAGAGGCGGCGCGCACTCACCGCTCGAGAGGCACTTACGGCCAGTGGTGTTGTCACGCCACTGATTCCAGCTGTGCTCTTCCCCATACTGGAGGAAAGAGCTTGTAAGCGCTGCTCTCTTTGCCTTGGAGATCAGTCACCAACGATAGACTGCAGCGGTATCCGGTATCTTAGACAATGAGCCATTAACTATAGAATTAAAAATCCAAGGGTATTTAGCAAAGTTACCCGTTATCAAGAGGACTTTGACATTTTTTGGCCATTGATCATGATGAGAAAAAGCGTTTATTGCCCGCCTTTTGATGGAAACCACGCTTAGAAATGACCAGAGAGGGATTGTTTGGTTTAAAATCTTCTATTGTAAAAGTCGTCTCAAAAATCAGTAATCCACAAGTGAACCCCATGGCAAGTGCTCACTTTTCCTGCAGCGCCACCACAAGCAAAGTGAAGAATTGCAAGTGCTATGTGCAAATGCATATAAATCAATCACATTAGACAAGGTATAGTGCACAGGATTACACATCCAATATAGTCACAAAGAATATAAAGTGCTTATAGTGAAATAGGGAGCAGCAGGTATGACCTGAGTTTGAAAATAATGGCCCCAACGCGCGTTTCACACGATGCCTCTTCCAGGGGGATGGGTATCCTCCCATTTATTTTGAATGATGCTATTGTGGACTTGCTAGCTTTATATGTATAGACGCTAATACCATTTGGAATTACTTAGAACTACTGGCCTATGCATACGCTGCTAACATATGGAGCTTACTCTTGATTTTCACTATAAACTATAACTACTAGTGAACATCAGCTCCCTCCAGTGGTATAGTTTGATATGATCTTTTTTTTTTTTTTTTTAAATTTTGCTAGTTATTTTCCCTTTTTAAAAATATGTTAGCTTTTTTTGGTAATAAAGATTATTATTTCTATGCTACTGGCTGTTTGCTTCCATTAAATTTGTAGGTTGTTGTTGTTTATAGGGAGGTGCCGTATATACTAATTGTGCCTGTAAGTAGGCTTAATGCTCTTAAAATGAACAGGCTGAGCAAGTGACGCACCATGTACTTGACAGTATTACAGCTCCTAGATACGTGGAGCCATCATGTGGGACAGATAGATTGTGGATTACAGCCTCCAGTGATATGGGGGACACGCGCGGCTCGGTCTTATCTTTAGGTCTCTTACACTCTGCAATCACCGAAAATCCACCAGACTGTGAAGGTCAGTGATGAAATACCATGAAGTGCAAACAGATTTTCAACTCCTTCATTCTGATGTTCTTGGGGGTGATGACCCACCGGACTGCGGGGGAGTGACCCCATATAATGAGAGGACAAGGCCAAGGAGGAAGACACAGTGTGTACAGATCATGGGGACTTATCAATGATACCGGGGAGAAAAAACATGGACCAGGGAGCAAGATTGTGACCACTGTAAAAGTCAGCATATATGCAGAGTTAGAAAAAGTTTATTTTTTCAGTAGGAAAAGTTATAAAACTTTTTAAATCACTTTATCAGGGAATTTGTCCTCATTCCTGTAAAAAAAAAAACCATGCTGGACAAAATAAATGAAAAAAAAAATTGTATTTAAATTACTATTTAAAGGGAATCAGAGCAGCATGATGTAGGGGCAGAGAGTCTGGTTCCAGCGATGTGTCACTTATTAGGCTGTTTGCTGTAGTTTCAATTCAATCTGTTTTATCACTTGCACAGCAGTCCAGTTAATTTGTAACTCCACCACTGATTGGCAGTTTGCTGACAGTGTACACAGGAAGCAGCCAATCAGGGGTGTGGGCGGGGTTATATACGGCTCAGCATTCCGAGATCTACAGCAGAGAAAACAGGGATTCTATCATAACTGCACCAAGCAGCTCAGTAAGTGACATCACCGGAATCAGGGTCTCTGCTCCTATATGATGCAGTCCTCAGATTACATAGTAAAACCTGCTGACAGATTCCCTTTAAGGGTAATCTAACAAAAAAAATCTTCATTGTGGATGCACTGGGTCAAGCATATTCATAAAATATTTGCCTTAAAGAACTGAAGATTTTTTTTTTTTTTTAGCTTTGAAGCTGCAGATCAACTTCAGACAAAGGGTTACAAGATGACGCTGGGCTCCTGGAGGCACGAGGATCCTGTTAAAATGTAGCCTGCACTGACTAACAAGAAAGGAACCTTTGTCCATTCCCGGTCATTGTGATGTATAGGGAGCCATGTACACAGGGGAGGCCGCGGCTCCCAGCCAATCCCTGCAGACCTGGGGGGCGAACGCTCTCAAGTCGCCTCCGTCACGCACTGCTATACAATACAGGAGCAACAGCGTTAACTATTTGTGGACGGATTTCAAAATTTTGAAAAACTTGATCAATTCAGGGCCCCATAGAAGGTAAAATCATTATACACTCGCCTCCCGCAGCCGCACCGCTTCAGCATTGTCAGCGCTGCTGCTACCAGTAGTGTCAAGTGACCACTGCAGCCAATGAGCCGTTGCTGATCAGCTGCAGCGCATCAATATTCCGTAAAATCGAACAAAATAGCAAAGGCTGCAGCCAGTCAATGGCCACTGATTGACAGTGTGGTGCCATGTAACTGCTGCTGCCAATCAAAGAGAACAGCAGCGCCGACAATCAGTGATGGAGGCATGGTTGGACCAGGAGGCACGAGACACCTCGTCCTGTAGTGATAATCTCCTGCTGATAAATCACTGATTTTAATGAAAAGGCAAAACACAGCCTAGTAAGTGACACATCGGTGGAATCAGGGTCTCTCCACCCTCATAGTGCTCTCAGATTACATAGCAAAACCTACTGACAAATTACCCTTTAAGAAAAGAGTGGCGATACAAAGTACCTATAAGACAAAACTAGAACTCTTCCAAAATGAAGAGAAACCCGTCAGCTGTTTTGGCATTCTCGTCAGTACAGGGCAAGGCTTTAAATTGGATCTTAGGGGGTACTGCAGACACCACTAGATTGTGAAGAGAAACATGCCAGCAATACTGAAGCAGCCGCCTATAAATGGTGCTTCAATCTTTTTTGAGGAGGCTTTAGCTGTACTTTATACTACATTCACTCACAGTGCACCCGTCTCCAACCAGTGGCAGTATTTTTGCCTTTTGGTGTATACCTTTTTTATCCCCAGGGAGCATTGCCTCGCTTTAAGACTCGGTGCATCAGCTGCTGTTGTCCACACCTTCACCACAAAAGACCCCTGTCCTGGAAAAATAAAGGGGCTCAGTTCCCTCCCCTTCTTTTTTTGACTTCCAAAATGCAATGATCTTGATTGGCCATTTTTTGTTTTTGGAATTAAGGAAGGAAAAGAGCTCACTGATACCAGAGCGGTCCTGTAATAAGAGTCCAGACCTCCTCTGGTATTAATATGAGCACAAACACTGCGCCCCTGCCGGAAGCTTCATGCAGCCGTATATCACCAAGCACAATGCAGAGTGTCGGATGGAGTGGTGTAAAGCCATCACCACTGGACTCTGGAGGAGACGTGTTCTGTGCAGTGACGGATCACACTTCTCTATCTACGTCTGATGGAGGAATCTGGGTTTGGTGATTCCAGGAGAACACGACGGCTCCTTTCTGATCTTTCTCAAGGAAAGAAGACGCCTCCAGGAAGTCGTGTACAAGTCATGTGCAACAACGAAGAGGAACTGGAGGATTACACAGAGCAAAACCTTACCAAGCCATCACGTGAATCTGATGAGGGAAACAGTCAGCAATCTGTCCTCAACAACCTCCAATCTGACCTCAATCAACATCTGGATCGGAGGTCTACAACTCCAAGAAATGGCCACATCATGGCATGATGGGTGTTATAGTTCCCCAACAGCCTTGAGTTACATATATAGAGAAGGATTCATCTACTGTTGAAAAAAAAATCCCTTGGATCCTGAAGTTATTTTGTTATTGACTAATGAAAACTTTCACAAACATTAAAAAAAAAAAGTTTCTAAAAGTTAATTAACTTCTGATGCTTAAATGTTTGATCAAAATTTAAAAAAAAAGTGTTTTTTTCTTTTCTTTCTAGAAACAGCGCCACTCTTGTCTGTTGGCGGTGTATGGTATTGCAACCCAGCAAGATGGTTGTACGGTCTGATACAGAGTGCAATGTAATATTACCTGGTGGTAATATCCAGGTAATGGAAACGGGCTTTGTATATAGACAGAAGGTGACGATTTGCCGGAGACTCTCTCACACCATTAAGCCGCATTCACACATTGGTGTTTGTCACCTTGTTGTGCATTATCCCAACTGACGCGCATTTTATGGGGCTATTCTCTTTTTTCGTGGACCGAGGGTCTGCATGGACCAAATATGGGAAAAGAACGGAACAACAAATAAATTAAAAATACTTTTTTTGTCACATTATGATTTATAAAAATAAATAAAAAAAAAATCACAAAAAAAATAAAAAAAAACTAAAGTCCCAGATTCATCATTTGTATATTTTTAAGTCACTTATTTATTTTTTTGTCTTATGGTCACCTATTTTCTTTTGAGCACGTGTTCAGAACTTTTGCCCAGAATAAAAAATGCTCTAATTTTTTTTTTCGCTATTTTTTAGTGCAAAAAGCCACAGGTTGCAACATTTCAGCGAAAAAATGCAGATGGACATTAAAAAAAAATCCCTCTGGGGTGGGAGATGGATACATTTAAGCAAAAACATCTGAGACCTCCAACCTGTGCCGACAATGGGAAATAAATAAATCAATTAATAAATAAATAAAGTAAATAAATAAAAAAAAATGGACATATAAAATAGACTTTAAAAAAGGCGCAAATGGAAAGAAAAATACGATTTCAGGAAACTCATTCACTTTGCTGGTCCTATAAAATGCAGCGATTTTTTTTTTTTCCTATGGAAAAATTGCAACATGTGAATACGCCTTTAATAAAACTTAATTGACAAACTCAGAAGATTGCAAACGCATATAAATCCGGATGCATTTTTTTTTTTTTTTTTTATTAGCGGGTTTTCCCAAAACTTGTGTTGTGGAGTTCAATATCCGCGATGTTGTTCGTTTATTTTAGGCGACCTTGCTGCAAAAAAAAATGCAAAGTTGCAGAAATCTTTCCGTGTTCACATGCTGCAGTTTTTTTATGCCAAAATACATTTTTTTCTGATTATTGCTGCATTTTACCCTTTATTTAATGCAGATTTAAAGCTAAATTTTAATGCAATCTTTTATCACTAAATTTATTTATTTTTTACCAAAAAAAACGCGCTGTGTGAACAGGCCCTTACAGCAGACAAACAATCAGGCAAGTTTAGATTATTTTTTTTAAAAATGTCGCAATATTAGAAGAGCACAATCACTGCACTGAAAAAAAAGCGTCATCGCACGACACTTTTCCCATCAGTCTTGTGCACACCTGCAATTTGTAGCCTGCGGCTCTTACAGGTGATGCCGGAGCCCCAGAACACAGAGCAGCCCGCACTGACGCCTCACCTGCGCGACACTGGCGGCCTCAGGAGCCGGGCCGTACTGCATGGAGGTGAAGATCTCCCGCACTGACGGTCAGTCTGTCCCCGTAGAGGCGGCCATGACATTCAGCAATGAGTAACAGCCCGTCAGCCCAGCCAACCACAAGGGGGAGCTCTAACACCGCGGCGCTGCAGAGTACGCACGTCACTTCCGCTGGAAGAAAGTCATATTATTACACACTAACAGGATTGTAATCCTCCATTCACCGCGTCTGGTCCCTATAGGTGTTAGTGTATTTTTTTTATATCTGTAAATTGCTGCGTTGTGCTGTAAAGTACTGTGTGTCAGAAATAGTGAGGGGAGGGAAGGAAAAGGGTCAAACGGAAGTGAGTGTCCGACCCGGAAGTGTGCGCATGCGCGGACACAGCCTGTTGCTGAGGCGTGGTGACGCTGTAGCTGGGTGATTGCAGTCAGAGTAGGGTTGCATCTAGTTTGGAGTTGATTATTTGTGGTCCTCAAACAATCAACTCCATTCTAGCTGATTCACCATTGAGCCGTCTAGTTTGGAGTTGCTTTTTTGTGGTCCTCATTTTATCAGCTCCACTCTAGACGGATCACTACTGAAGTGACTGGATCGGGGGGATATTTTGTGGTCCTCATTCCAGCATCTCCACTCTAGCTGATTCACTGGTGAAGTGACTGGATCGGGGGGATATTTTGTGGTCCTCATTTTAGCAGCTCCACTCTAGCTGATTCACTGGTGAGGTGACTGGATCGGAGGGATATTTTGAGGATCTCATTCCAGCATCTCCACTCTAGCTGATTCACTGGTCAGGTGACTGGATCGGAGGGATATTTTGAGGATCTCATTCCAGCATCTCCACTCTAGCTGATTCACTGGTGAGGTGACTGGATCGGGGGGATATTTTGTGGTCCTCATTTTAGCAGCTCCACTCTAGCTGATTCACTGGTGAGGTGACTGGATCGGAGGGATATTTTGAGGATCTCATTCCAGCATCTCCACTCTAGCTGATTCACTGGTCAGGTGACTGGATCGGGGGGATATTTTGTGGTCCTCATTCCAGCATCTCCACTCTAGCTGATTCACTGGTGAAGTAACTGGATCGGGGGGATATTTTGTGGTCCTCATTTTAGCAGCTCCACTCTAGCTGATTCACTGGTCAGGTGACTGGATCGGAGGGATATTTTGAGGATCTCATTCCAGCATCTCCACTCTAGCTGATTCACTGGTGAGGTGACTGGATCGGGGGGATATTTTGTGGTCCTCATTCCAGCATCTCCACTCTAGCTGATTCACTGGTGAAGTGACTGGATCGGGGGGATATTTTGTGGTCCTCATTTTAGCAGCTCCACTCTAGCTGATTCACTGGTCAGGTGACTGGATCGGAGGGATATTTTGAGGATCTCATTCCAGCATCTCCACTCTAGCTGATTCACTGGTCAGGTGACTGGATCGGAGGGATATTTTGTGGTCCTCATTTTAGCAGCTCCACTCTAGACGGATCACTACTGAAGTGACTGGATCGGGGGGATATTTTGTGGTCCTCATTCCAGCATCTCCACTCTAGCTGATTCACTGGTGAAGTGACTGGATCGGGGGGATATTTTGTGGTCCTCATTTTAGCAGCTCCACTCTAGCTGATTCACTGGTGAGGTGACTGGATCGGAGGGATATTTTGAGGATCTCATTCCAGCATCTCCACTCTAGCTGATTCACTGGTCAGGTGACTGGATCGGAGTTGATCTTTTGATGATCTCTCTGCAGCTTCTCCATTCTAGACAGTTCAGTTTCTACACTGAAGTTCCTCAAAAAATCACCTCCAATGTCCAGAATGGAGCAGATTCCCGGATCCTCATAGCCTGCAATGTAGTGGAATTGGAATGTACACACATTGTAGATATATATCAGCCTTATAATTCTAATGATTTCATGTTTTTATTTTTTAAGTACTTGCTCAAACTGTTATATTTATTACGTATTTCCAAAGGGCAAAATTTTATTTTTTTCATAATTAATCGAACTTGCATTTTATTATCGCTTTTTGTAATATAAATAATCACACACAGCGCTGATCATTCAGTTTTACGTGGGGAAAAACGTAACAGAGCGCAGCAACAGAGTCCTCATAATTTACAACATTGTATTGGAGTGGATTTTTTGAGGACCTTATTTGAGCAACTCCATTCTAGCTGATTCACTAGTGAGCCGTCTAGATTGGAGTGGGTATTTTGAGGATGTTCCTTGTAGCCTCCAATCTGTACTGTTTGGTGCTGAGGTGACTGGAATCAAGTTTTTCAAAGAGTGAGTGGAGCTTCGCAGGGAGAAACATAACAGAGCTCAGCAACAGAGTCCTCATAATTTACAACATTGTATTGGAGTGGATTTTTTGAGGACCTCATTTTAGTAACTCTATTCTAGCTGATTCACCATTGAGCCATCTAGATCGGAGTGGATTTTTTGTGGACATCTTTTAGCAACCCCATTCTCTACCGTCATGGCCAAAAGTATTGAGATTGAGACAAATAGTAATTTTTCCAAAGTTTACTGCTTCATTTTTTGTAATGGCAATTTGCATATACTCCTGAATGTCAAAGAGTGATCAGCTTAACAGCAATTACTGTACTTGCAAAGTCAATATTTGCCCAGAAAATGAACTTTAACCCCCAAAACACATTTCTACATCATTGCAGTCCTGCCTTAAAAGGAGCAGCTAACATCGTTTTAGTGATTGATCCATTAACACAAGTGTGGGTGTTGATGAGGACAGGGCTGGCGATCAATCAATCATGATTAAGTAAGAATGACATCACTGGACACTTTAAAAGGAGGCTGGTTCTTGGTATCATTGTTTCTCTTCAGTTAACCATGGTTATCCCTAAAGAAACACGTGCAGCCATCATTGCACTGCACAAAAATGGCCTAACAGGGAAGAGTATCGCAGCTACAAAGATTGCACCTCAGTCAACAATCTATCGCATCATCAAGAACTTCAAGGAGAGAGCTTCCATTGTTGTCAAAAAGGCTCCAGGGCGCCCAAGAAAGACCAGCAAGCGCCAGGACCGTATCTTAAAACTGTTTCAGCTGCGGGATCGGACTACCAGCAGTGCCGAGCTTGCTCAGGAATGGCAGCAGGCTGGTGTGAGTGCTTCTGCACGCACTGTGAGGCGGAGACTCTTTGAGCAAGGGCTGGTTTCAAGGAGGGCAGCAAAGAAGCCACTTCTCTCTAGAAAAAAACATTAGGGACCGACTGATATTCTGCAAAAGGTACAGGGAGTGGACTGCTGAGGACTGGGGCAAACTCATTTTCTCTGATGATCCCCTTTTCGACTGTTTGGGACATCTGGAAAACAGCTTATTCGGAGAAGAAGAGGTGAGCGCTACCACCAGTCTTGTCTCATGCCAACTGTAAAGCATCCTGAAACCATTCATGTGTGGGGTTGCTTCTCAGCCAAGGGAATTGGCTCACTCACTGTCTTGCCTAAAAACACAGCCATGAATAAAGAATGGTACCAGAATGTCCTCCAAGAGCAACTTCTCCCAACCGTCCAAGAGCAGTTTGGCGCCCAACAATGCCTTTTCCAGCATGATGGAGCACCTTGACATAAAGCAAAGGTGATAACTAAATGGCTCATGGAACAAAACATAGAGATTTTGGGTCCATGGCCTGGAAACTCCCTAGATCTTAATCCCATTGAGAACTTGTGGTCAATCATCAAGAGACGGGTGGACAAACAAAAACCAACAAATTCTGGCAAAATGCAAGCATTGATTATGCAAGAATGGACTGCTATCAGTCAGGATTTGGTCCAAAAGTTGATTGAGAGCATGCCAGGGAGAATTACAGAGGTCTTGAAGAAGAAGGGGCAACACTGCAAATATTGACTTGCTGCATTAACTCATTCTAACTGTCAATATAACCTATTGGTACTCATAATATGATTGCAATTATATTTCTGTATGTGATATAAAACATCAGACAAACACTAATAAAAACCAGAGGCCAGCAGATCATGTGAAAATATAATTTTGGTGTCATTCTCAATACTTTTGGCCATGACTGTACAGTTTCGTGCTGAAGAGACTGGAATTGAGTTTTTCGGAGAGTGAGCGGAGCCTCACGGGGAGAAACGTAACAGAGCGCAGAGACAGAGTCCTCATAATTTACCACACTGGATCGGAGTGGCTTTTTTGAGGACCTCATTTGAGCAACTCCATTCTAGCTGATTCACCATTGAGCCATCTAGATCGGAGTGGATTTTTAGATGATCTCCCTGTAGCCTCTATTCTGTACAGTTCATTGCTGACCTGACTAGAATAGAGTTGCTGGAGCGTTTTCCTCATAGGATCAAATCCAATCTAGACGGCTCATGACTGAAACCTCCAGAATGGAGTTAATTCCAGGGTCGGTCTGGCCTGGCGGGAAATCGGGAAATTTCCCGGTGGGCCCCAATATGAGAGTGAGAAAATTGGTGGCGGGGGCCCTTTAAAAATGTGGGCCCTTTAAAAGCGCGGCTGAAGGAAATGTAGCGTCGCGCGCACTGAACATTCATTGGTGACAGCGGGCCTGCAGTGACGTGCATGCAGCATACTTACCACGTGAGTAGTCCCTGAGGATGGACTCTTTCTGGGTGGTGACACGCACTGCGCTCTGCTTTCCCGCTGGCTGGCAGACTGTGGTGTGGTGTCAGGTGACACTGACGCTGACGCCGCTCTCTTCTGGCCACGCTCTGCAGTGCTCTCTCTCAGCTCCGGGGCCGTCCTCCTATGATACGCTGGCGCCAACGAACCCGACGTCTCGCTCTGCTCTCCCTGCTCCCGGGCTTCTGATGTGGTCCCATCCCGGCTCCTTACCTGTTCTGGCCTACTCCCCTGTAGTAATACCTGTTCCGGACCGGGTGGTGGCACCAGCACCGGCGCACCGCCCCCTTCTCTCCTGCTCTGATTCTGGGCTTTTTTATACCGGTTCCGGGGCTGGATATGTGGACAGTGACCGTCCTCTACAGTTCAACTCTCCAACCTGGCCTGGAATTGGAAACAATAACTCCACCTGATGAAGGCAGCAGACCGCTGCAGAAACGCGTTGTGGGCATTAATACTTAAATAAAGAGGTTTGTTTTATCCTTTTCCAGCGCCTTATCCAGTTTCTAGCGCCCCACTGACCACTTCAATTTGCACACTGGAATTGGAAACAAGGCTGTAGGCCTACAGCTCTCACTGCTTTAATTTCATGTCAAAAGTACCGTGCCAAATATTCAATAAGGTTTTTATGAGTGAGTGTTCCCAGCACTGGCCAACAATAATATAATTTATTTTATACATTATGCATTGCACTCTAGGCCTCCTATATGACATGTAGATCATACTCTTGGCCTCCTATATGACATATACAGACAGTGTATATGCCATATAGGAGGCTGAGAGTGCGGTATGCATTTTATATGAGGCCTAGAGTGCGGGCCTACATGATGTACAATGCACTCGGCCTCCTATATAAAGTATAGACTATAGGAGGCTGAGAGTGCGGTATACGTTTTATATGAGGCCTAGAGTGCGGGCCTACATGATGTACAACGCACTCGGCCTCCTATATAAAGTATAGACTATAGGAGGCTGAGAGTACGGTATACGTTTTATATGAGGCCTAGAGTGCGGACCTACAAGATGTACAACGCACTCGGCCTCCTATATAAAGTATAGACTATAGGAGGCTGAGAGTGCGGTATACGTTTTATATGAGGCCTAGAGTGCGGACCTACATGATGTACAATGCACTCGGCCTCCTACATAAAGTATATACTGTTTCCACGGACCGTGTGTCCGTGGGCAAAACACGCTGACATGTCAGTTTTTTTTATACACTGCACGGGCCGAAAAACGTCCCGCACACGAGCACACAGATGACGTGCGTGTGTCGTTGGTGTGACACATACCGGCGCCTGGGAATTAGCGGTACAGTTCATGCTGTTCCCAGGTGCTTAAGGAATCAGCGATCAGCGCTAGCAAGGGACAATGTTGAGAGCAGTAGGTTCACCTCCCGATGTTGCCAAAACCTGTAAATATAAGAAAATTTAAAAAAAAATATTCACCTGGCTTGAGGCGACCACACACGCTGAGGAGCTTGACTCCCTGCAGCAAGCAGGCCCCTATGCTCACTGAGCTCAGCATAGGTCGGGGGACCGCTCACTGCAGCAAGTCATTCTCCTACGCTCCTCATCGTGTGTGGTCACTTTAAGCCAGGTGAATATATTGTTGTTTTTTTTAATTTTAGTATTATTTTTACAGGTTTTGAAGACATTTGGAGGTGAATACTACTTTCAACATTGTCTCTTCATTGTCCCTTGCTAACACTGATTGCAGCGCCGGCAGGGGACAGTGATGAGCGATTCCTTCAGCACCCGGTGCTTGGGAACAGCACAAACTGTACCGCTGATTCCCAAGTGGTGGTACGGTATGTGTGATCCTGATGGAGCACACGTATGCCACACTGACACGGATATCTCCGGTACTGTTTTTTCCAGTACCGGAAATATCCGGATGTATGAAAGAGCCCTATGCCATATAGGAGGCCAAGAGTTTGTATGTCACATTGGAGACCAAGAGTGTGGTATACGTTATATATGGGGCCTATATGACATAATAGATCACACTCTCTACCTCCTATATGAAATATAGATCACACTCTTGGACTCATGAATTATACAGTGTATATGTCATATAGGAGGCTGAGAGTGCGGGCCTATATGACGTATACAACACACTCAGCCTGATATATAAAGTATATATTATAGGAGACCGAATGTGCAGTCTGTACGTCATATAGGAGGCCGAGAGTGCGATATATGTCATGTGTGGGGTCAATATGATGTATACCACATAGAAGTGAAGTATGCCGCCACCAGTTCCCAAATCTTCCCAAACGGGTTTTTTAGCCGTTGGCTATCCACATCAGGAGGTGCAATGTCTAAATAAGCAGTGTTAATCAAATGTCCAAGGAAGTATGAAAAAGACAGCACTCACCAATGGATCCCAAAAAAAGATCCTTTTATTTCAGATTCAGCGTACAGACGTTGTGGCTGGTTCAGGGGTGAAAAGAGGACGACGGCCGTTTCGCGCACAAGCAGCGCCACTACGGGTCCAGTATAGTTCACTCCCGCACCCCTGAACCAGCCGCAACGTCTGTATGCTGGATCTGAAATAAAAGGATCTTTTTTTGGCATCCATTGGTGAGTGCTGTCTATTTCATACCTCCTATATGATGTATAGATCGCATTTTCTACCTCATATATGACAAACAGACCGCACTCTCTGCCTCCTATATGACATATACAATGCATTTGGCCTCCTATATTTCATTGCAGCCATTTGGTAAATTCTAAAAAGTTCATTATTCTTCTCATTAAAGTACACTCTGCACCCCATCTTGACTACAAATTTATTGAAAAAGCACTTTACATTACAGAGGGGACTTGTACAGACAATAAAGACATTACAGAATAAACATAACTCAGATACCAAGAGGAGTGAGGGCCCTGCTCGCAAGCTACAATCTATGAGGAAATAGGGAGACACGAAAGGTAAATGATAAAATGTGCTTATATTGTATGATACAACCATTATACACTAAATAGGGTCTGCACATAACGCTGCATGAACCGCTCACCAGCCAGTATGTGTATGGCCACAGAGGGCTATTAAGTGCATGGAGGGTGTGCACACAGACGCTACAAGGGTCTATATATGCTACTATATGCAGTATATAGTGTACAGACGGTTAGATAGTATGGTGCTGCGTATATGGTGTGGAATCCACATTCTATTCACTGCCATATCTATACATTATATAGTATATACACTGCTCCGCTCTATATTCCTGAACACAGTGTATATGTATATACTGTATAATGTGTGTGTCTGTATATATAATATATACATATATATTGCAGAGTACCACTTCTGTCCTCTATACTGGGTGTAATTCTCAGTATCTGTATATACACACTGCACTGGTAAAATAAGATGTAAAATAATAATAATTTGAGTGGTTTACCCTCTGATATGTACCACTCCCAGCATGCACCGTCAGATTTAACCCTTCCGGGCCTGCTGGGAGTTGTAGGTTTGTTACTGCAGGGATGATGCGGGGACGGGTATTGCATTTGAACCCACAGCATCAAGTCATTCACACTTTAAAGAGAACCTGTCACGTCCTAGCTGCCCTCTACACTGCCCCCATAGCGTTGGTAGTGACGCAATGTGCATCACTAGCAAGCTGTTTTCATGAAAATCGCTGCAGCTATAATGAATTTATAACGTTTAATATACTTATATCTAGGGCCGGCTCCAGGTTTTTCTGGGCCCCGGGCGAGTCTCAGTGGGCCCCTCTAACACATACCACGATTCATGATGCACAGATACCGCAGAGAAATCTATATATATAGTACAATGCAAAGATTTCACTTCTTACATTACATGAGTGATATCTACTGTAAATTCTACAATAGCTCAGAAGCCGGAGAATCCTCGCAGCACACAGTGCAGACCGGACAATATAGTCCTCCATACAGTATTATGGGCACCACTAAGTCCTCCATACAGTTTTATGGGCCCCATTATATATTGCTCCATACAGAATAATGACCCCACATAGTCCTCGTACAGTATATTGGGCACCACATATCTCCATACAGAATACTGGCCCCCATATAAGGCCGCATACAGAATACTGGCCCCCATATAAGGCTCCATAAAGGAATACTGGCCCCCATATAAGGCCCCATACGGAATACTGGCCCCCATATAAGGCCCCATATGGAATACTGGCCCCCATATAAGGCCCCATACGGAATACTGGCCCCCATACGAAATACTGGCCCCCATATAAGGCCCCATACGGAATACTTGCCCCCATATAAGGCCCCATAAAGGAATACTGGCCCCCATATAAGACCCCATGAAGGAATACTGGCCCCCATATAAGGCCCCATACGGAATACTGGCCCCCATATAAGGCCCCATACGGAATACTGGCCCCCATGTAAGGCCCCATACGGAATACTGGCCCCCATATAAGGCTCCATACGGAATACTGGCCCCCATATAACGCTCCATACGGAATACTGGCCCCCATATAAGGCTCCATACGGAATACTGCCCCCCATATAAGGCTCCATACAGAATACTGGCCCCCATATAACGCTCCATACAGGATACTGGTCCTCTTATAAAGCTCCATACAGGATACTGGCCCCCATATAACGCTCCATACAGGATACTGGTCCCCTTATAACGCTCCATACAGGATACTGGCCTCCATATAATGCTCCAAGCAGGCTGTTACCCCCCACATAATGCCCCATACAGGCTGTCTCCCCCCTTATAATGCTCCATGCAAGCTGTTACCCCCCACATAATGCCCCATACAGGCTGTCCCCCCACCGTATAATGCTCCATGCAGGCTGTTCCCCCCACATAATGCACTAAGCAGGCTGTCCCCCCCCCTTATAATGCCCCATGCAGGCTGTTCCCCCCTTATATTGCCCCATGCAGGCTGTCACCCCTCCTCTTTATAATGCCCCATGCAAGATGTCACCCCCTCTCTCTATAATGCCCCAAACAGGATGTCACCCCCCCTCTTTATAATCCCCAATCAGGATGTCACCCCCCCTCTTTATAATGCCCCATTCAGGATGTCACCCCCTCTCTTCATAATGCCCCATGCAGGATGTCACTCCCCTCTGTTTATAATGCCCCATGCAGGATGTCACCCCCTCTCTTTATAATGCCCCATGCAGGATGTCACCCCCTCTCTTTATAATGCCCCATGCAGGATGTCACCCCCTCTCTTTATAATGCCCCATGCAGGATGTCACCCCCTCTCTTTACAATGTCCTATGCAGGATGTCACCCCCCTCTCTTTATAATGCCCCATGCAGGATGTCACCCCCCCTCTCTTTATAATGCCCCATGCAGGATGTCACCCCCCCTCTCTTTATAATGCCCCATGCAGGATGTCAACCCCCCTCTCTTTATAATGCCCCATGCAGGATGTCACCCCCCCATATTATGCCCCATGCAGGATGTCACCCCCCCCCATATTATGCCCCATGCCTCCATACATTAAAAAAAAAATCAAATACTCACCTCCCTCCTCACCTGCTGCAGCTGCTCGGGTCGGGACTCCAGCGTTGGCGGCGTCTTTCCGCTCTGTGCTCCCTGTGACAGCTCAGGGGGAGGGCGCGGTGGAAAGACTTCACCGCACCCTCTGACCTGAGACGTCACAGAGAGTGCAGAGCAGGAAGACGGCGGATCTGCAGAGGCACGGGGAGAGGTAAGTATCCGGCTGCCGGGGCCCTGAGCAAGCGGGGGAGAAGGGCGGGCGCTGACACCGCTCTCCTCCGCCCATAGCCCAACGGGGTGCGTGACCGCCAGTGGGCCCCCCTGCCTGCTCAGGGCCCCGGCACTTGCCCGGGTGCGCCGGGTGCTGACACCGGCCCTACTTATATCCTACCTGCCTTTTCAATCATAGGGGCGTGCTTGTCATATTCAGTCAAGGGCGAGCGCAGCATTCACTCACTGCTGGCGCCGTCCATGTATTTGAATCCTGTTCCTGACCAGCGCTGATATTGTGGGACGCAGGCGCACTTGTAGACGTCCGGCCGCCTGCGCAGTGAGGCTCTGTGATTACCAGATTCACTGCGCATGCTCTGGGAACATAACGCGTTAAAGCGCATGCGCAGTGAGGCTGTGTGATTATGACTTTTTCTTCACTTTGAAAATTGTTTAAGTTGGCTGAGGGACTGGGTGGTTTACCTAGGACAAGGAATGGCCATGTGTAAGAAAAACCGCTACTGATTGTAAATTACAGATTCTGTTAACTACAATAAATAAGTTGGTTAACAAGAAACACTTTGATATAGTGCACTACACAATACAGTTCTCTTTTACACACTGTATAGTTTGCTAAAAGGCACACGTTTTAGTGGGAGAGGCCGAAAAATGAACGAGTAATACAACCGTTTATGGATGCTGTAGTGTGGACCCCTAGAGTCAATTCTCCTGATGGGCCCTAGGCACCCCAGTCCGACCCTGTATGAGGCCTTTACATGGTATCAACGCCTGCGATGAGAACGCCACATCATAGTAATAGCAGAATCACAAATATAAGATTATATGAACAGATTAAAGCAAGATTTCTATTGCTGGCTGCAGAATGAGTTAACTGGGATATCATCAGTGAGTTTGATCTGACTGGAGAAGTAACTACTCTTGTTTTTATTCTTTTGAGCTCCATTCAGCTAATTTATGATTTATCACCTTCCCTGAGCATACATGGAAATCATGGGGTCCCATAGCAGAAGTAATAATTAAGCCCCCACAAAAAAACATTAATATTCAGCGGGGTCACAGAAGAGCATACCTCACAAGTTTGCAACCCTTCCATAGTAATTTTGCCCCAATTGAAGCCCCCTAGTGTTCCCACGTACTAAGATACTCCTTTAATGGCCAAAAATGTGCCCCCAAACACAGTAAGATACCCCCACAGTGAATTTCTCCACTGTACCCTCCACACATACAGTATGATGACTCTACAGTACCCCCGCAAAGTATGATAAACCCCAGTGACCTCTACACAGTATGATGGCCCCCGCATAACCCTCCACACAGTATAATGGACCCCGCACAGCCCTCCACACTGTATAATGGTCCTCATACAGTGTAATGGCCCCCACTATCCACCCAAGCAGTATAATGACCCCCATCAGCCACTTATACAGTATAATGCCCCTCACCACACAGCCCTCCAAATAGTATAATGGCCCAAACACAACGCTCCAAATAAAATAATAGTCCTCACATAAGCCTCTAAACAATATAATAGTCCCCACCCAGCCCTCCAAATAATATAATGGACCCCACATAGGCCTCCAAATAGTATAATAGTCCCCATACAGCTCTTCAAATAATAGAACGGTCCCCACATAGCCCTCCAAATAGTATGATAGCCTGACACATAGCCATTCAAATAGTAGTATAATGGCCCCCACAGAGCACTACAAATAGTATGATGCTCCCCACATAATCCTCCAAATAGTAGAATGATGGCCCCCACATAGTTCTCCAAATAGTATGATGGTCCCCAAGACAGCCCTAAAATTAGTATTTTAGCACCCCAAATATGATGATGCCCCCCAAATAACCCTTCAAATAATATGATGGCCTCCAAGTAGCCCTACAAATAGTATCATGGCCTTCCAGTTTGCCCTCCAAATAATATGATGGCCCTCACAAACTACTTATTAATTAAAAAAAAAATACTCACCTCTCCCCATTCCCCTGCTGTTCTGGTCTTTGCAGCATGTGGTTTGAAACTATGCTCAGCTCGGCACAGTGGACGCGATTTTGGGACATTATCACGTCCACTGAGCTGAGACATCAGAAGCACAGAGGAGAATGATGGAGGAGGGAGCAGACGGTTCCCTCCTCCATCATTCCTTTCAATTGTATCTGCATCCAGAATGTGGATACAGTTGAAAGTGTGATGCTGGATGCGGGGGGCCCGATGCCTGTGCTGACATCGCCACCTGTCTCACAGTTGCAAAGCAGCTGCGGGGTCTGCCGTTATTAGCGGTATGCCAGTGCCATTGTTATGTGACATGAGCCCCGGGAGAGCCAGTGCCGAGACAGCTGGTACAACACCAACACCGAAGGTGAATATAAGTGTTATTTTACTGGGGAGAAACATAGGGATTTAGAAGGGGTTGTCTGATTAGTGGACATCCCCTTTAAGTAATCAAGTTCATTAAAGGGGTTGTCCACTACTGCACATCCCCAGCTTATTACATTTAGGACTTCAGCACCGCTTTTTCCGGACATTGCTATGACTTGTTATGTCCTCTGCAGCCAATTAGCAGATGTTGGTCAATAGTCTGTCAGGACGGACATCTGCTCTGAAGAAATAGAGTTTTTGAGACTTGTAGACATTATGGAATAACGTCCATAAAAATATCCCAAGCCGGTATTGGTCCTCCAAGAAGCATGAAGCCCTCGCTGCTACTAACTTACTCCCATACCTGGATCTACCTAGATGATGAAAACACTTGGACTGTAAGGTACAAATCAGGTGAAATTATGAAACCTGGAGGGAATGTCACTTCAGGTTGTGCGTAGATATCCGTAGATAGAAGTCGTTATTTATCCGCCATTAATGAAATGTTTTGTCCATTTTTGCTCCACAAATCTGAGGCCGATGAATGGGGGAATGGCACCAATGCTATGGAGAATGCCTTGAAAATTGAAAAGGGCGTAAATAAGGCTCTGCTGGACCTCCACAAGATTGCTATGGACCATGCGGACCCTCATGTAAGTGACTCCCCCATAGCGTATAGACACCGCGTGTTCATTTTATAAAATATCCTCCATGAAGGAACAGTTCATGTATCTTCTGTGACCTCCATATTGTGCTGTTCCTGGAAATGTAATACCACCTGACTACTAGATGTCACGTTCCCCTTTATAATGGGGGGTGTTCCAACACAAGCTGCATATTATGGCACTGTTATAAAGCTATGGGACAATTCATTAGTGTATTTGCACCTTTTTTTTCTAGTTTTTAGTGTTTTTCATTTGCGCCTTGTTCTTCTTTTAATTTGCGCCTTTTTGAAGTCTGCAGCGTTCCCTTTTTTTTCATTGATCATTATGGGGTTTCCGGCTAATTATCTAATTGTGACTTTTTAAAAAGTTGTCACATTTTTACTCAAATATATTTCAAGTGATTTTGTGTTCTGTAGTCCGGGAGGTTTTTTTGCACAAACTTTGCAACATTTTAGCATGCCACTTTTTTGCGATACAAAGACACAAAAAGGTTTAAAGACAAAAAAAATACAGTTTTGATTTTGGGCAAAATCCATGAACCAGGTGCGCCACTTTCAGGAATTTGGCACAAAAAAATCAAATGATACAAAAGAGAAAAGGGACTTGAAAAAATACAATGTTGTATTGGGCCCTATGACGGCACAGCACAGATTTTAGTAAAGGTTTTGCAGGATTACTAAGAGGGGTTCACATGCTATCAATTGTTAAAAAAACAAGCAAAATGATGACTCGGACCCTCTGATTTTCGAGGTATAAGACTACGTCCCCACAATGAGCTTCTAGTGAGTTTTAGATATAGCAGATTTTCTGCCCCATTAAGTAAAATAGGTTACTTGAATTTTTTTCGAAAATATACAGCATAAAAAACTCACCCAAAACTCATTGTGAGAACGTAGCCTAAGGGTATGTGCACATCATTTAGACGCCGGTGAGTTGTCCTTGGTGAAGCTCTGCCACCGGTGGTTTTCACTCTATACTTTAAAGGGAACCTGTCATGTCCCTAAACGCTATTAACCTGCAGATATGGGGTTAATCTGCAGGTTTATAAAGCTGCCGGGCGTCTTACTGAAAGGCCGGCTACCGGGAGGAAATGCACTTTATTCCCCACGGCAGCCTCCAGCTTTCAGTCATAGAGGCGCGGCCGGCGTGGCTTCAGTCATTGTTCAGTACATAGTGAGCGGCGGCTATAACCGCACCCTGGCACTGACTGACAGCCGGCTAAGCGGCCCCTGTAACCGCTCCCTGTAAAGACTGACAGCCGGATCTGTACTGATGTACTGCTGAGCTGTCAGTCAGTGCCGGGGCGTTGTTACAGCTGCCGATCACTGTATATTGAGCGGTATCTGAAGTTGCGCCGGAAGTGTGGCACCCCAGGGGTCTGGTTTCCACAGTAATAGCAATATTACGTCTGTGAGCAGGTGGGAGGTTTCCTGGTCAGACATCCTATGCATGCCACACCTCCTGCCCAGTCCTGGGAGGGGAAGAACTTCCCCTATATAAAGCTGGGGCTGAGGCAGGGTTAGAAGAGAGTGAGAGAACACAGACAGAGACACAGTCTGGTCTGTAGTGGAGCAGCTTTAGGAGCAAGAAAGATCAGGAGCTGTGTGGGAGCTGTGCTAAAAGAGATCAGGGGCTGGAAGCTGTAGAGCTCGCCCTGATTGAAGAGTTCTTACCGGACCCGGAGTCCGAGGCTGTGGGGACTAATCCTTACCCAGCAGCAGAAACCGCCCGGCAGGGGATTTCAGGTCCTCTGGCCAAGAAACCCGAAGGCACGGTCACACGCAAGGGACCAGCACCGCCGTAGTGGAGCGGAAGCTACCAGAAGGCCCCGAGTCACCGGCCATACGGGTGAGCACCACACGGTACACTCAGGGACGTGGGCTACTTTTACCCGCCTCTAGCAAGGTAGCCAGAAGAGTACGATTAGTTGGGGAGGCCTACAACTCCGCCTGGCCAGGGAAGATTCCATCTGCTCACGGACTGACCAGGCCCCGATCGCTAGCCAGTACTCCGGGAGGGTCTACCTTTGCCACCAGTAAAGACCCTGAACTACACCGCACCGTCTCTGAGTGTTTCATCATCCACGTCCGCTGCCCTGAGGCCATACCCCTCCCGTTGGGGGTTATACCATCCCCGCTGCACAACCGTACCACCGGCCTCAGCGGTCTGCCCTGCAGCGGCGGTCTCATGACCGCATTCAACGGGTGGCGTAGTCGAGCAATATAACATCTACTGCTAAATACTGCCGCTCAGTTTGACTCCCTGGGCACGGACCGGGTCACCGCCACGAGACTACTACCCCCATCTGATCCGGCTCCGGGTAAGCCCCCGTGCGCGCGATGCCGCACGACACAGCAGGCCCAGGGGCGCGTCAACTTTTGGCGTAGTCGGCAGGATTCCGTGCCCGCAACCACCGGGTACTGCGCGCCTGAAAAAGAGACTTTTAAACTTACCTGTGGTGAAGATTCCCGCCATCCGACGCCATCTTCCACCTCCTTCCCGCCATCCGTGGAGTTTTCCCGCCGTTGGACGCCATCTTCTGCCTTCTTCCCGCCATCCGTGGAGTTTTCCCGCCGTTGGACGCCATCTTGAAGACGCCGCGCAGGAAGAAGAGGGGCGTGGACTCCGAAAAGCCCGCGAGAACTGAAGCCCCGCCTCACGTCCTGACGTTGCGTAAGGTCCTGGAAGGAGCCCAGCAGACGCCGACGTCATAGGAGTGCGACGGAAGGTCCTCGACCCTGACGATCCACTGCGGAGCCGCGGCCTACGGAAGAGGATCATCGCAAGGTAGGCCACGGTCCACTAGGGGGGAGGAAGATGTCGGATACGGAGGAGAGCTTCACTGCCGCAGCCACCGCCAGCGCCACCGCTGCTGCGGTCATGCCTTTCACTATGCCCTATATCCCGGGGGCAGCCTGGCTACCCCAGTACTCAGGGGAGTCACATACCCTGAATGACTTTAGAGAAAAGCTGGATAGCCTCTTCCAGGTGTACCCCCTCACAGAAGAGCAAAAAGTGAGCATCCTGGTGGCCCAACTAACCGGGGCAGCCCAAAGGGAGGTAAAGTCCTGGCCGCCTGGGAGAAGGACTGTCGCAGGGATATTAACCCGGCTGAAGGACACCTTTGATACCCGCACCTCAGCTGAGATTAAGCTTAGATTCTACGGGTGCAAACAGCGAGCACATGAGAATATAAGGGACTATGCACTAAACCTACAAGAGGCCCTGAGAGCCATTAAGCAGACCGACCCTGACGGCGTGGGAAACGAGGACAGGCTGTTGACCGAACAATTTATAGAGGGACTATATTGCAATGTCCACCGAACCCAGTTGCGGGCAATGGCCTTACAGGATCCTCATCTGGACTTTGCACAGTTCAAGGACAGAGCCATTCGGGTGCTCCGAGAACCGGCACCGGGTGGCGTTGTGACCCACAGGCGCCCTACTACCGCTTACCACCAGGAGGCGGCGCCCTTGTCGGCAGGGCCTGTGGGGGCTGATGCGCAGGCTTTGAACAATGACCCGGCTCCAGACCTGCACCATCAGGTCCAAGAGCTAGCTAAAAGCGTAGCTGCGCTAACCCGAACTGTGCAGTCTTTACAGGTTGCTGCTCCAGGGAAGATCCAGCTGGCATCCGGACCGGAGGACATCCCGTGGCGTCGACCAAGGAGGACCCCACCGGCCAGAGGAAGACCCAGCGACCGATACAACGAGGACGGACAGCCCATCTGCCGCCGCTGCAATCAACCCGGACATATGGCAAGGTACTGTCCTTTAAACTGGCACAACCTCGGGTAGAGGGCCAACCCCTAGGAATAAGATCACCAGGCCCATCGAACTGGCGTGACAAATATGTGGGAGGACGTCCAGTCTTGCCTGTGGTACTGGATGGCATTCCTATGAGTGCCCTACTTGACACCGGGTCACAGGTCACCACCATCCCGTACGTGCTCTTCAAGCAGTACTGGAATGACTCGGATATAACCCGCTACCCTGACGACGACTTGAGTATCATCGCCAGCAATGGTCAACCCGTGCCACAGATCGGATTCAAAGAGATGACCATTAAAATCGGTAGAGTCGAACTGGCAGCACAGGGACTGATCATTGTAGACATTGACAAGCGCGAGAGTCACCCAAAGATAACGCTAGGAACTAATGTGATTGAAAATTGTCTTGCAGAGGTGATTTTCATTTTACAGCAGGTTGCCAAGAACGCCAGCTCTGGCCAGCAGCGAGTGCTCCAAAAAGAGATCCGGGCACTGATGCGGCGGCAACAGGTGGAACTCTCCGGTGGTGAGATTGGAAGCGTGAGAATGTGTGACCCTTTCCCTATTGCCATGCCCCCAAAAAGTGAAATGATGATTTGGTGCCGGGCAGCTATTGGTCTAAGAGGTAGAGACTACCAAGCAATGGTAGAACCCGTCTACTCAGACAGTAGGCCCACCATTTTGACAGCACGGGGGGTGGTTGATGTACGCCATGGGAGGGTGCCCGTTCGCATAATAAACATCGGGAAGAGAGAAGTACACCTGCCCCGGTATGCCACGCTAGCTAAATTGTTCACCATAAACCAGAATTCTGTACAGGCCGTGGAACCCTTGCCTCCATCTCAACCAGAGGAAGGTAACGACTCTAAGAAAACAATAGAGGACTGGTGTCAGCAACTACATTTGGGTACTGACTCCACTCCCTCACACCAGAAACAGGGAGTCTATCGGGTGGTTCAAGAGTACGAGAGAGTGTTTAGTAAACACCCGTTAGACTTCGGGCGAGTAAAGGGGGTAGAACACCATATCCCCACGGGAGACCATCCTCCCATAAAGGAGAGATACCGACCCGTACCCCCTGCACACTACCAACACGCCAAGGGGATGCTTAGAGACATGAAGGAGGCTGGGGTAATTAGGGATAGCTGTAGCCCCTGGGCAGCTCCACTGGTTTTGGTTAAAAAGAAAGACAACACCATGAGAATGTGTGTAGATTACCGGAAAATCAACCGTATCACACACAAAGATGCGTACCCCTTACCAAGGATAGAGGAGTCTTTGGCTGCTTTAAGATCTGCTAACTTCTTCTCTACTTTGGATCTCACTAGCGGGTCCTGTCAGGTTCCTGTAGCAGAGGCGGACCGGCAGAAGACCGCATTCACCACCCCGATGGGACTTAGCGAGTTTACCTGCATGCAGTTTGGACTCTGCAACGCACCAGGAAACTTCCAACGGTTGATGGAATGCTGTCTGGGACACCGAAACTTTGAGACGGTCCTGTTATACCTGGACGATGTCATCGTCTACTCCAAGACCTACGAGGACCACCTGAAACACCTGGCAGAAGTGTTCGAAGCCCTGGCAAACTACGGCCTGAAGGTGAAACCCTCCAAGTGTCACCTCCTGAAACCAAAGGTGCAGTACCTGGGACACGTGGTGAGTGCTGACGGAGTGGCTCCCGACCCTGATAAGATCACCACAATTAAGGAATGGCCAAGCCCCTCCAGCATAAAGGAAGTGCGGCAGTTCCTCGGGTTGGTAGGCTACTACCGAAGGTTCATTCCGGGTTTCACCAAAAAGGCAGCTCCTATGCAGGACCTCCTGATAGGCCAGTCCAGTAAGGCCAAGAACCAGAAGCCGCCCTCAGATGGGAGAAGTTGGAAGAAGAGTCCTTCCGCCAGCTGAAGATGGCCCTCAAGGGGGATGAAATCCTGGCGTACCCTGATTACAGCCAGCCCTTTATCCTCTACACCGACGCAAGTAACATCGGGCTAGGAGTCGTACTGTCCCACATCCAGCAGGGGAAAGAACGGGTAATTGCTTACGCCAGCCGAAAACTGCGACCCACCGAAAGAAACCCTGAGAATTACAGCTCATTCAAGCTAGAATTCCTGGCAGTGGTGTGGGCAGTCACCGAACGCTTTAAGCACTACCTCGCTTCTTCCCGGTTCACCGTGTACACGGATAACAACCCGTTGACACACCTGGATACGGCAAGACTCGGTGCCCTGGAGCAGAGATGGATGGCCCGCCTGTCCAACTTTGAGTTCACAATCAAATACCGGGCAGGACGCTCCAATACCAACGCGGATGCCTTGTCCAGAATGCCAAACCTACCGGACGTGGGGGAAGATCCAGAGGAACTGGAAGAAGTTGAACTTCCCGCGTTCCGCCGGCATGGGACTATCCAGTATTCCCACCGTGTAAGGAGTAAGCAATCCGCTACGTTCAACCCCTTACCTCATTACAACTGGGCGGAAACGCAAGACAGTGACCCCGCCGTCCGACTGGTGAAGGAGATGCTGACTCAGCCAGATGCCCGCCTTGACCCAGACGCTCCGGAGGAGACCAAGCAACTGTGGATTGAGAAGAGTCGACTGTTCCTTTACAAGGGGAAGTTGTGCCGCAGAATGGTTAACTCCCGGACGCATGAACTGATCTGGCAAGTAGTGGTGCCAAGAAGAGACGTGGCTATGGTGCTGGAGGCATACCACAACGGAGCTGGGCACTTCGGATGGAAGAAGCTGGAGTTCCTGCTGCGTGCGCGGTTCCACTGGGTAGGCATGAGAGGAATCATCGAGAGGTGGTGCAGAGACTGTGGCCCGTGCCACCTAAGAAGGAAGGACCGTGCCAGCCAGAAGACTCCCTTGCAGCCCATCATCACCCGACAGCCACTGGAACTGGTAGCCCTGGACCATGTGAAACTGGCTCCAAGCAGATCTGGGTATGTCTACGCCCTCACAATCGTAGATCATTACTCCCGGTTCCTGGTGGTGGTCCCGGTCAAGGACTTAACGGCTCAAACAGCAGCTAGAGCTTTCCAGCAGCACTTCTGCCGTCCACACGGATACCCAGAGCAGGTGCTGACGGACCAAGGACCAGCCTTTGAAGCGGAAGTCTTCCAGGAGTTCTGTACTCTGTATGGCTGCCGGAAGATAAGAACAACACCCTATCATCCGCAAACCAATGGGCTCTGCGAGAAAATGAACCAGGTGGTGATAGATCTTCTGAAAACATTGCCCCTGGAAGAACGCAGTCTGTGGCCTGAGAAACTGCCTGATCTGGTGGACCTATACAACCACATCCTGGTAGGTTCTACCAACTGTACCCCGGCTTACCTAATGAGAGCAAGACCTGGTAAGCTTCCTGTTGATCTGGAGATGGGAGTCCTGACACCCGAGGACACTTCACCAGAAGCAGACTGGGACACAGAAAGGCAGCAGCAGTACCGGAAAGTACAGGAGAGCGTGGAGCGAAGTCTCTGTCAAGCTAGAGAAAGACAGGAGAAGACTTACAACCAGTATGCTCCCGCTGTTCCCCTGGTACCTGGAGAGCAGGTCTTGAAGAGGAAGAGACGCCTCCACAAGTTGGACGACCAGTGGGAGAAGGACCCGTACACCGTACTGCCCTCAAGCCATGAGAACCCGAAAGTCTGCATAATCAGTAAGGACGGAGGAGAAACCACAGCCATTGTCTCCCGAGATCACCTGAAGAAGTGTCCCGAACAGCTACGAAGCCCTGAAGAAGAACAAGAAGACCCTCGACCCGCAGAGGAAAGGGAAGATATGGTCAGTACTGTGCTCGGAGACTTCCCTCGGTCTTGGACTCAAGTCAATGGCGCTGTTGTGGTACCCGTCCTCACCTTCCTCCAACCAGCATCTCAAGTACCTACAGAGAAACAGGTAGAGCTGGAAGAGCAGCCGGTCCAGGAGGCAGAAGACCCCACACAAGCAGACCAGGAGGATCAACCCTCTGCTTATAGTGAGCCTGCCGTGCCCCTAGTGAGCCAAAGAGCCCGTAGACAGCTGCGCAGTTTACCTTTGACAGCTCCTACACCCCGTAGCTCAGGACCAGTCAGTCAGCTCCGTAGGTCCACTAGAGCCACTAGAGGCCAGTTGCCCGTACGTTGGAGGATCTAAGTGTTTAGACTGTTTATTTGTATTTACCTGTTTTCTGTTACCTGTAAATAATTGTGTATTTTTAGTTATTTTATAGGTGTCATTTAGGGATTATCCGGAATCCTTTGTACATATGTTTGGAGCGTAACCCAGGAAAGGACAAAGACTGTTAAGGACTCGGGGCAGGACAGACCCCTACCTGGTTACGGCTCCCGGTCTCTTGGTGAAATGGACACCTTTGTTTTCTTCAAAGACTGCACCCGGTTGCGGACATGCCGTGACCATCCTAATGTGTTCTTCTTTATTGTACTGTTTCTGTTTTTACTTGTTATGTTTTACAAAAATATGTTTAGTCCCGGAGTACTAAATTTTACTAGGGGGGAATGTGGCACCCCAGGGGTCTGGTTTCCACAGTAATAGCAATATTACGTCTGTGAGCAGGTGGGAGGTTTCCTGGTCAGACATCCTATGCATGCCACACCTCCTGCCCAGTCCTGGGAGGGGAAGAACTTCCCCTATATAAAGCTGGGGCTGAGGCAGGGTTAGAAGAGAGTGAGAGAACACAGACAGAGACACAGTCTGGTCTGTAGTGGAGCAGCTTTAGGAGCAAGAAAGATCAGGAGCTCTGTGGGAGCTGTGCTAAAAGAGATCAGGGGCTGGAAGCTGTAGAGCTCGCCCTGATTGAAGAGTTCTTACCGGACCCGGAGTCCGAGGCTGTGGGGACTAATCCTTACCCAGCAGCAGAAACCGCCCGGCAGGGGATTTCAGGTCCTCTGGCCAAGAAACCCGAAGGCACGGTCACACGCAAGGGACCAGCACCGCCGTCGTGGAGCAGAAGCTACCAGAAGGCCCCGGGTGGATCAGGGAAATGCTGTAGATATAGTATATCTTGACTTCAGCAAAGCATTTGACAAAGTATCTCACACCATCCTTATTGAAAAAATGACCAAGTATGCAATGGACCAGGCAACTGTTAGGTGGATTCATAACTGGCTTAGTGATCGGACTCAAAGGGTGGTTGTAAATGGCTTCACATCCAGCTGGATGAATGTCTCAAGTGGGGTACCACAGGGCTCCGTCCTGGGACCTGTATTGTTCAACATCTTTATCAATGATTTAGATGAAGGAATTGAGGGTAAACTGATTAAATTTGCTGATGACACAAAGCTAGGAGGGATAGCTAATGCTAGAGAAGAGAGAGAGAGGATTCAAAAAGACCTAAATAAACTGGAGCAGTGGGCAGCAACCAATAGAATGGTTTTTAACAGGGAAAAATGCAAAGTACTACATCTGGGCAATAAAAATGAAAAAAGCATATACAGAATGGGAGGAATAGAGCTAAGCAACAGTACATGTGAAAAAGACTTAGGTATACTAATAGATCATAGACTGAACATGAGTCAACAGTGTGATGCAGCAGCAAAAAAGGCAAATACAATTCTGGGATGTATTAACAGATGCATACAGTCTAGATCACGTGAAGTCATTATCGGTCTTTACTCCTCTTTGGTCAGACCTCATCTGGAATACTGTGTACAGTTTTGGGCACCACATTTTAAAAAAGACATAGACAAACTGGAGCAAGTTCAGAGAAGAGCGACCAGAATGGTGACTGGTCTGCAAACCATGTCCTATGAGGAACGGTTGCAGGATTTGGGAATGTTTAGCTTGCAAAAAAGAAGACTGAGAGGAGACTTAATAGCTGTCTACAAATATGTCAAGGGCTGTCACATTGTAGAAGGATCATCTTTATTCTCATTTGCACAAGGAAAGACTAGAAGCAATGGGATGAAACTAAATGGGAGGAGACACAGATTAGATATTAGAAAAAACTTTTTGACAGTTAGGGTGATTAATGAGTGGAACAGGCTGCCACGAGAGGTGGTGAGTTCCCCTTCAATGGACGTCTTCAAACAGAGGCTGGACAGACATCTGTCTGAGATGATTTAGTGAATCCTGCTTTGAGCAGGGGGTTGGACCAGATGACCCAGGAGGTCCCTTCCAACTCTACCATTCTATGATTCTATGATTCTATGAGTCACTGGCCATACGGGTGAGCACCACACGGTACACTCAGGGACGTGGGCTACTTTTACCAGCCTCTAGCAAGGTAGCCAGAAGAGTACGATTAGTTGGGGAGGCCTACAACTCCGCCTGGCCAGGGAAGATTCCATCTGCTCACGGACTGACCAGGCCCCGATCGCTAGCCAGTACTCCGGGAGGGTCTACCTTTGCCACCAGTAAAGACCCTGAACTACACCGCACCGTCTCTGAGTGTTTCATCATCCACATCCGCTGCCCTGAGGCCATACCCCTCCCGTTGGGGGTTATACCATCCCCGCTGCACAACCGTACCACCGGCCTCAGCGGTCTGCCCTGCAGCGGCGGTCTCATGACTGCATTCAACGGGTGGCGTAGTCGAGCAATATAACATCTACTGCTAAATACTGCCGCTCAGTTTGACTCCCTGGGCACGGACCGGGTCACCGCCACGAGACTACTACCCCCATCTGATCCGGCTCCGGGTAAGCCCCCGTGCGCGCGATGCCGCACGACACAGCAGGCCCAGGGGCGCGTCAGAAGCTTTAACCCCTTTCTGACATTGTGCATAATAATACGTCCCTGTGCCCTGGGCCTTATGGACCAGGTACGTATTATTACGACACAGGCTGTGCGGGATCAATCGCCACCGGTTGTCAGCTGATTTTGACAGCTGACACCCGGCACTTTAACCCCCTAAATGCTGCGATCGCAGCATTTAGCAAGTGAGTGGAGGGACAGAAGCACCTCTGCTCTTGGATCGGAGACCCTGCGCTGTCCTCACGGGGTCCCGATCGTTGCCATGGTGACACGATGTCATCATGACGACACCTGTGTCACCAGGCACCAGCAAGTTAGTTTGACCATGCGCAGTGCATGATCAAACTAGCTTGTGTCTGCAGCACTGACAGTTTACAAGGTATAGCAGTGATCCTGCACTGCTATACCTTAGAACTGCGATCAGCCTGCTGAAAGTGAAAGTCCCATAGTGGGACAAAGTAAAAAAAGTGAAAAAAAAGTTGTAAAAATATTTTTTTAAAAATAAAAAAATAATAAAAAAATAAAATATTATTATGAAGAAAAACAATAAGAGTACACATATTTAGTATCGCCGCATCCGGAACGACCTGATCTATAAAACTGTCCCACTAGTTAACCCCTTTAGTGAACACAGTAAAAAAAAAAGAATCAAAAAACGGTGCTTTATCATCATACCAACGAACAAAAAGTGGAATAAAACGCGATCAAAGAGACGAATATAAATAAAAATTATACCACTGAAAACATCATCTTGTTCCGCAAAAAGCAAGCCACCATACAGCTCCATCAGCCAAAAAATAAAAAAGTTATAGCTCTTAGAATAAAGCGATTTTTTCTATGAAATAGTTTTTATTGTGTAAAAGCGCCAAAACATAAAAAAAGATATAAATGCAGTATGGCTGTAAATGTACTGACCCGAGGAATAAAGCTGCCTTATTAATTTTACCACACGCAGAGCTGCATAAAAAAAACTAAAAAAACAATTACTGAATTGTTGGTTTTTGTTTATTCTGCCTCCCAAAAATCAGAATAGAAAGCGATCAAAAAATGTCACATGCCCGAAAATGGTACCAATAAAAACATCAACTTGTCCCGCAAAATACAAGCTATCACATAACTCTGTCGACCGAAATATGGAAAAATTATAGCTCTGAAAATATGGCGATGCAAAAACTAGTCTTTGCAAAAAAAAAAGTTTAGTGTGTGACAGCTGCCAAATGTAAAAACCCGATATGAATCTGGTATCACTGTAATCGCACCGACCCGAAGAATAAAGTCATCTAATCACTTAAACCGCACGAGGAACGGTGTAAATAAATAAATAAAACCAATTCTTCACCTGCTGTTGGTTTGTTCATTCAGCCTCCCAGAGTTCGCAATATGGCTCTGCCCACATTTATCCTGTGCTCTACGCTCAGCGCTTACACCGGGGTTTCCATGTAAATCTCTGAAATACGTGATCCAGACGGAGCCTCCGGCGGAAGATTCCCTGTAATGAGGCAGATGGAGGCACCGTCTGGCCTGTGATCCCACGGTGTCCGTCTTTTTATTAGGCGTGAATAAAAGTGCCGTCGGCCACAGTTTTGCGAGCCTCTGATAAAAAGAACACCGCTGAACAGAGGCCACACAGAGTCCAGAGTAATTAACAAATAAAGTAGCACACTGCAAGGCTAAGTATGTAAACATGAAATATGGAATATGAATAGCATTACTGCTGTAGAAAATAGAAATAAATGAGAAATCTTAGCACATAAATTGGCCAATTCATGTGTATCTGGCAGCCGCGGTAAGGCGTTTCTCAGTGCCAGGACCCTACCAATGTGAATACCTCTCTAAGGGACAGGTACACATGAATTGGCCAATTTATGCGCTAAGATTTCTCATTTATTTCTATTTTCTATAGCAGTAATGCTATTTATATTCCATATTTCATGCTTACATACTTAGCATTGCAGTTTGCTACTTTATTTGTTAATTGTATATGGAGGTAGCTTCTCCTAGTAAGCACCTGTTCACACCTATTTCTCGTATTAGAAGTGCCATCAGTTTTTTCTTTTTACAGATTCCAGAGTTAGGCCGGTTTCACATGTCCTGATATTTCCAGTATCGGAAAAACCGGTACGGGAGATATACGTGTCCATGTGCACCTGTGTGGCAACCGTGTGCCGCATCAGGAGCGCACATTCCGCCACCTGGGAATCAGCAGTACAGTTACCGCTGTTCCCAATCACCGGGTGCTGAATGCTGCCCTCATCATTGTAACCTGCTGGCGCTGTGATCAGCACAACCAAGGGACAATGATGAGAGTAGTAGTCTGCTCCCGCTGTGTCCTAGTGTAAAAATAAGAATAAAATTAAAAAATCCTTATACTCACCTGCCTATCAAAGTAAAAGTGAAGTACCCATAGCTCTTTCTTACATTCAAGCATCTGATGCTGATGCTCAGTCTATGTAGATGGCATCTTAGCTGTTGCTAGGCAACTTCCTTATAAGGTGAGATGCACCTGTAAGATTCCATCACAAGATTCCATCATGACATCACTGCTATTATGACATCATAATTCACAACCACTACTTATACAAGCGTTTACACTTCAGTGTCACTTTGATACCCCGGTGTCATTGTTGTCAGTGTTTAGCTACTTATCTAGTGATATACTGATTGCGCATTTCATTGAAATGTCTGGAATTTCTCCAGACAGACTTCAGGAGTTGGCACTACTCCAGGGGATTCTTACCACCTATACCCCTAACTGTGTGCTACCACTACCCGATGGCGTCCTCAGCTTCACTTACCGGCTGGTTATGGAGCTTGTACGGGACTGCTTGACCAAATACTACCAAGGTCGTATTACCTCAGAATATCTTCAGCATTTACAGCAGAACATCAGGACATTAGTACAACAGGTAAATAGCAGACAATCTGCACAAATTATTATTATTATGTCTAGTTGGTCTCCCTTACTGTATAGTGGTATTATTGGTAGTAATAAAATTTAGACTTTCTTCAGTGTCAGGCAGGGTCATATTTGTAATAGAGATCCCCATTTTGGGAAGAGGGTGTAAAAGTGCAGCATGAGCCTGTATGATTCAAATGTCAGGGCTAGATTTCATTCCTAGTCCAGTCCTTGTCCCTTAGTAAAGACACTTCATTTAGCACCTTAATCCGGATTTCTTATAAATATGTAATTATGATTTTTATTGTGTATAACAAATATTAATAATTTATCTCAGACCATAGAACTAGCCTCACTAATTAGAAATGTAAAGTACCCACAGTTCTTTCTTACATTCAAGCATCTGGTACTGATGCACAAACTATGGTTTTGCCACCTTAACTATTGCTAGGAAACTTCCTTTCACGGTGAGATGCCCCGTTAAGATTCCATCACAAGATTCCATCACGACATCACTGCTATTATGACATCATAATTCACCACCACTAATTATACAAGTGTTTTTATGCTGTATAAAAAATAATAATAATAATAATAATACAAATCAAATAATAATAATGGAATACAAGTTTATTTACAGAAAATTGTTCTTTAGATCGACACCAATATAATATATAAAATGTACCAAATGTGTAGTAATTGTAGCTGCAGATAGACAGGAGTAAAATGGTGACATAAATGGCCTCCTCCATTCTGCACTTTCTCTCATGATTTTCCTTTTGTATTTATTTCCATCTTTATAGGCTGAAGAAAAAGCCCAAAGTGGAAAATTGGCCTTTTTTAAACAACTGGCCCAAAATGTCCTGAATATACTGGAGAGTCCGGCCCGCTCACTGGAGCACCTGGTAAGGAGCCATCATCTTCTATATCACATGTCCTTGTCCCCTCCAGGCAGGCACAGGATATTTCATGACCGCCTGTCCCTGCGGCTCCATCATGTGTGATGGCAGTCTGTACTCAGCGGTGGGAGTTTGTATTTCTGCCTCTGTTTTGCTCGATCATCACAATCTTCCTTCTTGTAAATGCTGCAATTCTGATAACAGAGATCAGTTGTATATACAAGTACCTTATATATTATTGTTGATTTACTGGAGGGAGTGGCTGTGTATAGTCCGTCCAATACTGAAATTACCAGTAAATCCAATGTTTAGTCCTTCCTATCTATTGTATATGATAATTTAGTATTTGTGAAATGTTATACTAATTGTACATATTATAACCATCAGGAAACATCCAAAGGTGACTCCGAAGAGGGGCAAACCGTGAACATGCCTGACCCTAATATTAGTCAGTTAGAGCTAAAAACTGATCTGATTGAAGGTAAGCCGATCATCTAATATTTTACATTCAAATATCCAGATATTATAGAGAATGGCAGAGAATATGTAGATTTACTCTTCATTCCCTGTAATGGAGAGGGATCATGTAATTCTACTTCACGCCTGTGTGGTCTTCTCGGCTCCAAAATGAGGGTCATAGATCCCCAATCATGTAATTGTTCAAAAATACCATATTTTGAAGACTATAAGATGCACCGGACCATAAGAAGCAGGTGAAATTTTGGAGCGGAAAATAGGAAAAACATTTTTTTAATAAAATGGTGGAGCAACTTATAATCCAATTTTGTGGTAACTTTTCTAGGGGAAAGGCGGCGGAAAGATGGCAGCAGCAGGAGTGGGGCGATGCTGCACTGAAGTCCCTGCACTTCCATGGTTTTCAATCTGGTGGACCTTGGGAAAATCTCCACCGGAGGTGGCGCATGCACAGATTGAGATCTCGGGAGACAAGATCTCAATCTGCATGCGCCATCTCCAGAATCCATTTTTCCGAAGTCCACCACACTGAAAATCATGGAAGTGCGGAGTCTCCGGCGACATTTTCTGAAAGCCCAGGGGCCGCTGCATCCTTGCACCGCCGAACACCCCCTCCTCCCAGCCTGGGGCCCACAGCATCGCCCCACTCCTGCCGCCGCCAGCTTCCTGCAGCAGTGACCCTGCGTCCTGGGGCCTCGCTTCACCGCAACCCCCCCCCCCCTCAGTAAGCTACGTTGGGATAAGACGCACCCCCATTTTACAGAAAAAAGTGTGTCTTATAACTTGAAAAATACGGTAATCAGATCCTGAACAATCGCCCAGTGTATCTATCTCTGGATGTGCCATAAATACTGTATATTTAGTATGTGCAGAATACCAGATATCTAGTTTTTATATCATTTACAGAGATCTTGTCATGTCCTTCATTATATGGATGTGTTATATATTAAATACTGATATAGACTGATACATGACATCTTTTCATTATTTTATCATTATTTTAGAAATAACTGTGTCGACGGCCAGTACTGATGGTGGAATATGTGAGACACCAGAGATCCACGAATCTGCCAGTGTAAGTATCAGAGGAGACGTCTGTTTATCATCAGATAACGGGGTATGAATTACACATATAATATTATACCCCAGATGACAATGGGATATCTTTGCTTTTATGTAGATCAGATCTATTGTGAGTAATGATGGCATTGTTATTCTGCCTCTTCTGTGTGATGCCCCTTATCATACCCTGCAGTACAGTGATATCTATGCATGGGGAATATCCCCTTAAAATATAATACTGTCTGTGGAGGGTCCGGCTTGCATCATGTCCTCTACATCTGCTGCAATGTAATCAGCGTGGACATAATATAGAGGAGAAGTTCCTGCATCTGGAGCTTTTATTTTCCTGCAGATTCTATGTCTTAATGTCATTTCTTATTATTTCTAGGCCTTGACCGGATCATTGAACTTGGAGACAAGTCCTAGTAAGACCGACTTTAAACCAATCAAACTGATCAGCAGTGGAGCTTATGGGTGAGCTTTATGTTTGCATAATATACATTTCCTAGTGTTCCTTATGACAATGCTTCTGTCTCTGTGCCCAGCCCGTACAACAGAGAAATGCTCTGAGTCCATACTGTCCACAAGAGATGAGCGAATCAGGCAAAATTCTAATTTGCTTGTTCACGTGGACTTGTGAAAATACGATTCAAGGAGAAATTAATGTCCCTTATTATGCTCTGGGGCCTCACCAGGCCCCAGAACATAATAAGCATAAGAAACATACTTATACTCCCCTTACTGCTCAATTCTCTAGCCCCTCCACTTCTCACCGTCACCCGTCCGGTCCTCACTGCCTCTTCAGTTTGCCACCGCTCACGCTATGCAAGGACTTCAGGCTTTGAGAAGGTCTGAGAGAGTTCTATGCAAGAGCATAAAAAGTCACAACATTGTGACACCGTGACTGTTCTTGCGCTTGTGCATAATCCTCCCAGATCTCATCAATGCTGGAAGTCCCGTCCCAGTATGAGAGGCATTTGGATTTCAGCATTAGCAGCAGAGATTTGAGGATGCGGCAAGGAACGGACGGTTGAGGCGGAGGGGCCGTAGAAGTGAGTATAAAAATTTGTTTATTTTTAAACTTTTTTATGGCCTTTCAAGATTTTGAAAATGGTGGCCAACGCTTGACATTTTGCTAAATCCATGAGTAAGCAAATTACAAAAAACAAAACAAACAAAAAAACAAAACGCCATTTTGGTGAATGCAGAATTTTGCAAAATCTGAGTAGAATTTAATTCCACTCAAATGTGTTAGCTCATGTCTACTGGCCACATCTATATGTCATTATTTAGGTCAGTTAGGACGTGACATAGATGAGGACCTCGCATAGGTCATCATTTATGTTGTGTAACTTGATGGATTTCTACATGGATTTCTAGTGACATCTAGTAGTAACCAGACAATCATGTGATGAGGTTTATAGACAAAATGTTAGTAAGAATTCATTATAAATCATGGATTTTCCTTCTCTCCAGAGCCGTCCACTTAGTGCGACACAAATACACAAGCCAGCTATTCGCTATGAAGAAGCTGGACAAGGAGAACGTGAATATTCCAAGAAGACTTGAACGTGCCTTTCTAGAGAGGGACATCCTAACATTTGCTGATTGTCCCTTTGTGGCCTCCATGTTGTGCTCCTTTCCAACTCCTCATCATCTGTGTATGGTCATGGAGTATGCAGCAGGTAAGTCATATCCATTGTGCCTATATCCAGCCTCAATCTGCTTATCTCTAGCATCTTCTCCATAATCTGAATGTGACCACATGGACGGATACATGTCCATACTGCATTTACTATAAGTTATCTGTTACCAAGATGCCAGGAAAATCATTATCTCTGTGAAAGTCTCTGGTGAATGTCCTCACTGAGAATGGCAAAAATATCCACTGAGGATAAAAGGAGGATTTGACTCAATTCTAACAGTTTGTATAGATGAGCATTTCACAGAGTAATGAATAAGAGGCTTGCAGATGAGGCACGGCTCTGTCTTTTTATATTGGGTCACTCTGCTTTATACGCTCTACATTAGGCCTCTTTCACGCTTCAGTATTTCTGGTACGTGAGGTGACAGTTTACCACACGTACTGGAGACACTGACACATGTGCGCACATGTCAGTGTTTCCACGGACCGTGTGTCCATGTGATCCACACGTAGACATGTCTGTTTTTGGCCAGCAGGACGGATCACACAGACCCATTCAAGTCAATGGTTCAGTGTAAACACATACTGCACACGGATGCCATCCGTGTGACATGTGTCGGCGCCTGGGAATTAGCGATAAAGTTAGCGCCGGGTGCTAAACGCTGCCCTCATCATTGTCCCCTGCCGGCGCTGCGATCAGAACCAGCAGGGGTTAATGATGAGGGTTGTCTTCTCCCAGTGTATTTCTACCTGTAAAAATAAGAATAAAAAAAAAATCTATACCCTCACCTGTCCTAAATGTCCCCCACTGTAATCCATGAGACCGCTCAGCAGAGGAGCCGGGGAGAATGACTCCTGCAGCGAGCGGCCCCGAATCTGCGCTGAGCTCAGCGAGCGGTGTCCTGTCACTCACTGAGCTCAGCTGAGGTCTGGCGTCGCTCGCTGCAGGAGTCATTCTCCCCAGCTCCTCTGCTGAGTAGTCGCATGGATTACAGCAGGAGATACTTAGGACAGGTAGGTGAGTATAAGGGTTTTTTTTTATTTTATTCTTATTTTTACAGGTGGAGACACCGGGAGCAGACTACAACTCTCATTATTAACTCCTGCTGGTGCTGATCGCAGTGCCGGCAGGGGAAAATGATGAGCGCAGCGTTCAGTACCCGGCTTTTGGGAATAACGCTAACTGTACACTGATTCCCAAACGCCGGTACGTGTGCTCCTGATGCGGCACACGGACATCTCCGACACAGGTTTTTCCGGTACCAGAAATATCCGGACGTGTGAAACCGGCCTTATACAGTATATAAAGCAAAACCACAAATGAGACTGCTAACACCTTTAACTAATTATATATTTATTTATTGCAAGATACATAGTATATATAGCTCATACTTTTTTGGCCAGAATAGTGTCTCTTTTTTGTATGAGTTACCTTGTTATTTTTAAATATTTATTCCACGTGACTAATAAAGATTCATGCTTTTATATGGGATGTTGCTTCATTGCACTTATTTGTGCAGCTCTTGCACCTTTGTGGTTTTGCTTCATAGACATTTAGTGCAGTCCTAGTTACTATTCGGGTATGCTCCAATGGAGGGTTTTTTGCATTATTATACAGTATATCTCTGTGTATGACGTCCTGCCCCAATGTCTCCGCTCATTTCTCATTCACACTCCTCATGTGTCATTTACATTGTAACAAACCCTCTCCTGTCATATTTGCTTTCTGCTGTAGGAGGAGACTGTGGCAGTTTTATGAAGAACTATGGGTGTTTACCTGTCCCCTTGGCTCGTCTGTACATTGCAGAAACGGTTCTAGCTGTGGAATATCTGCACAGCTATGGTGTAATGCACAGAGACCTGAAGCCTGAAAAGTAAGTGACACTTGTAGTATAAGAAAGGGGAAAAAAGATATCGTTTATTATACAATCTATTTGCAACTTGGGGCTGACATCCTCTTTTTTTCACAGCCTCCTGATAACGTCAACTGGTCATATTCAAGTTACAGATTTTGGGCTTTCCAAACTCTGCCTCATGAGACCAACATCAGAGATCTACAAGGCTCCAATTGAGGACATCACCAGAGAGTTCCATGATAAGGAGGTAGGCAGGAACTTGTTCTTTACTCATCTCCTCCATTTCTCCTTCTCTTATACTTTCTCATCTAGAAAACGTTTCCACGGATGTTATTTGTCACAATTATGTTCTCTGATCATTATCTCATTCCTCTGTTTTTTCCAGATTGCTGGCTCCCCTCATTACATAGCCCCAGAAGTTATCTTAAAGGAAGGCTATGGAAGGCCAGCTGACTGGTGGTCAATTGGGATCATCCTATATACATTTCTTGTAGGACGTGTACCATTTTATGGGCCTTCCAAATATGACATTTACAGCCATATTGTCAGGGGTAAGTAAAATAATCTGATTGCTGTGTAATGTCATTGTTATTTGAATAGATTAGTTGTGTGATTTAGTTACTTTTGTTAATATAAAAGATTTTTGTTTTGATAAAATAAATTAAGATGTTTCATTTTCTGTAATATTTGCTTTTTACATAACAGATGACATATATTGGAAACTTACTAATTCGGCTTTTCCAGCCACAGCTCGGGATATCATCATTGAGCTGCTCAGAAAAGATCCAGCACAAAGACTTGGGACAGGTAATGTATATAATACTATTATTAATGACTTATTACACCTCTGTGAACAGAAAATGAATAATGAGGATCAGCACTGAGGTTTTGTTCTCTACCAGCTTGGCCATTCCCCATTCTTCATGCTAAGACTTTCAGTACATCTACTTCACTTCGGCTCTGTTACGTCAACCGTTCAGATTAACGCCCCCTTCACACGTCCGTATAAAATCAGTACTGAAACCAGTACCGGAAAAAAACAGTACTAGTGTCATCAGTGTTTTGAATCAGTGTGCCATCAGTGTGCCATCAGTGTTTTTCCGGTACGGCAAAGAAAAAGAAATGATAAAGTATCTCTTATACTTTGTAATGTTAAACAGATACAGCGTAAGGAAGGCACACAAATGGCACACGGATGCCATCTGTGTGATGTACGTGTTTTTCAGGGTCCCATAGACTTGTATTGGCACTTGTCATCTGTGCTGCCACAAAAAAACAGCAGCATAGATGATAATGGGTACGGGTGGCATACGTGAAAGAAAAATGGATGCCACATGTAGTGCAAACACGGATATGTGTAGGAGGCCTAAGAAACTTGTCTCTTTGACAATAACTATATCACTATTCATTGTTTTCCTTTTCAAGGAGGAGCAAATGAGATCAAATTTCATCCATTCCTGCGTAACTTAGATTTTGACAACCTTCTAAGTCAGAAGTCGCTGTTCATTCCTGATCTTGAGTCAGAAGAGGATACCATCTACTTTGACAGTAAGTAGAATGAGACATCATCTGCAGAAAGCTGCTGTGTGTCTTGTATTTCATTTTAAGTGAGAATCAGTCCCCACCTTGATTCATGATTAGTGTTGAGCGATACCTTCCGATATCAGGAAATATCGTATCGGATTGGATCGGGCCGATACCCAAAAAGTATCGGATATCGCCGATTCCGATACCGGAAACCAATGCAAGTCAATGGGACACAAATATCGGAATGAAAATAAACCCTTTCTTTCCTTGTAGGTTAATTCTACATGAAGTAAAACAACTAAGAATAATGTAGAATGACATGAAAAGCCAGCAATTCATCAGCGGCATACACCGGTACCCGACAATTTACAACAGAAAGAATAGAGCTTCACACATAGATTAGATAGATAGAAACATGTCAGTCACATATATATGAAGTACAGTGACAGTGTTGCTTACTGTACTTGTCATTTAGTGTAAAGGATTTATTAAAAAAAATATTAGTGTTTTCGTGCACCGTCTCTTTAAGAAAGCCGGCCGGCAATTCAGCAGCGGTACCCGACAATTTATAACAGAAAGAATAGAGCTTCACACATAGATTAGATAGATAGAAACATGTCAGTCACATATATATGAAGTACAGGGACAGTGTTGCTTACTGTACTTGTCATTTAGTGTAAAGGATTTATTTAAAAAAATAATAGTGTTTTCATGCACCGTCTCTTTAAGAAAGCCGGCCGGCAATTCAGCATCTGTACCCGACAATTTAGAATAGAAGGAATAGAGAATCACACATAGATTAGATAGATAGAAACATGTCAGTCACATATATATGAAGTACAGTGACAGTGTTGATTACTGTACTTGTCATTTAGTGTTAAAATAAAGGATTTATTTAAAAAAAAATTGGCGTGGGGTTCCCCTTAATTTTAGGCTCTAGCGGAGGTTAAGCAGACAGCTGGGGCAAATGTTTGAAGCCTGGGAAGGGGGTAATACCCACGGAGCTTCCCAGGCTACTAATATCAGCCCCCAGCTGAATACCTAGCCTTTACTAGCTATTAAAATGGGGGAACCCCCCCAAAAAAATAACGTGGGGTCCCCCCTAATTTAATAGCTAGCACAGGCTAGGCAGACAGCTGGGGGCTGATATTAATAGCCCAGGAAGGGTGCCATGAATATTGGCCCCCTCCCAGGCTAGAAACACCAGCCGTCAGCCGCCCCAGAAATGGCGCATCCATAGGATGCGCCAATTCTGGCACTTAGCCTCGCTCTTCCACGCTGCCCTGGTGTGGTGGCAGGGGGTAATAGGGTTGGGGTTGATGTCAGCTTATAATGCCAGCTGACATCAAGCCCAGGTTAGTAATGGAGAGGCGTCTATAAGACACCCCCATTACTAACCCCATAGTCAAAGTTAAAAGAAAACACAAACACCCAGAGTAAAGTCCTTTAATTGAAATAAAGACACAATTCTTTATTGTTCTAAATTAAACCATACTTACCATCACGCCCATTCCAGCTGAAGCCAACGATCTCCTGCAATAAAAGAAAAATAATAAAGCAACCTCATCCTTACCTTTCGATGGTTCCCAGGACAGCTTCAGCTCTGCTACATCGAGATGACAGGCTGGACCGCAGCAGAAAGCTGCCATCCAGCCTGTCATCCCGCAGACACTGAGAAGCGCAGGCATGCTTGCGCTCCTCAGTGTCTGGCTGTGACGGCATCCAGATGAGCCGAGGTCATGTCCAATGAACTCAGCTCACCTCATGCACGTCACTGACAGCGTGGGAAAATTCTCCTGCACTCAGCGCTTCAGCGTGAGAATTCTCCCACGCTGTCAGTGACATACATGAGGTGAGGTCATGTCCAATGAACTCAGCTCACCTCATGCACGTCACTGACAGCGTGGGAAAATTCTCACGCTGAAGTGCTGAGTGCAGGAGAATTTTCCCACGCTGTCAGTGACGTACATGAGGTGAGCTGAGTTCATTGGACATGACCTCGGCTCATCTGGATGCCGTCACAGCCAGACACTGAGGAGTGGAAGTATGCCTGCGCTTCTCAGTGTCTGCGGGATGACAGGATGGATGGCAGCGTTCTGCTGCGGTCCAGCCTGTCATCTCGATGTAGCAGAGCTGAAGCTGTCGTGGGAGCCATGGAAAGGTAAGGATGATGTTGCTTTATTATTTTACTTTTATTGCAGGAGATCGTTGGCTTCAGCTGGAATGGGTGTGACGGTAAGTATGGTTTAATTTAGAACAATAAAGAATTGTGTGTTTATTTCAATTAAAGGACTTTTTTCTGGGTGTTGTGGTTTTTTAAATACTTTACTAGAAATTCATGGTGGTCATGTCTAATATTGGCGTGACCCCATGAATTTCGGGCTTAGGGCCAGCTGATAATGCCAAGCTGGCCTTAACCCCTTTATTACCCAGTGAGCCACCGCACCAGGGCCCTGGATGAGTTGGGTACAGCGCCAGAAGATGGCGCTTCTATGAACGCGCCATTTTCCGGGGCGGCTGCGGACTGCAATTTGCAGCGGGTGGGGCCCAGAAAGCTTGGGTCTCCCTGCGCTGCAGATTCCAGCCCCCAGCTGCCTAGTTGTACCTGGCTGGACACAAAAATAGGGCGAAGCGCCACACATTTTTTTTTTAAATTATTTCATGAAATTCATGGAATAATTAAGAAAAAAAGGGCTTCCCTATATTGTTGTGTCCGGCTAGGTACAAATAGGCAGCTGGTGGTTGGGGGCAGCCCGTTCCTGCCTGCTGTACCTGGCTGGACACAAATATAGGGCGAAGCCCCACATAATTTTTTTTTAATTATTTCATGAATTTCCTGAAATAATTAAAAAAAAATTGACGTGGGGCTTCACACTATATTTGTGTCCAGCCAGGTACAGGAGGCAGGAACGGGCTGCCCCCAACCACCAGCTGCCTATTTGTACCTGGCCAGACACAACAATATAGGGAAGCCCTTTTTTTCTTTATTATTTCATGAATTTCATGAAATAATTAAAAAAAAAAAAACGTGGAGCTTCTCCCTATTTTTGTGTCCAGCCAGGTACAACTAGGCAGCTGGGGGATGGAATCTGCAGCGCAGGGAGGCCCAAGCTTTCTGCCCCCCCCCCGCTGAAAATTGCAGTCCGCGGCCGCCCCGGAAAATGGCGCGTTCATAGAAGCTGGATGCTGTACCTGGCTGGCATACAAAAATATGGCGAAGCCCACGTCAAAAGTTTTGGGAAAAATTTATTAAAAAATAAATAATAATTTAGGGACTGCATCTTTATTAAGTCCTCAAATGTCATTTAGTGTTAAAGTAAAGGATTTATTTTAAAAAAAAATGGCGTGGGATCCCCCATAATTTTAGTCTCTAGCGGAGGTTAAGCAGACGGCTGGGGCAGATGTTTGAAGCCTGGGAAGGGGGTAAAACCCACGGAGCTTCCCAGGCTACTAATATCAGCCCCCAGCTGAATACCTAGCCTTTACTAGCTATTAAAATGGGGGACCCCCCCAAAAAAAATGACGTGGGGTCCCCCCTATTTTAATAGCTAGCAAAGGCTAGGCAGACAGCTGGGGGCTGATATTAATAGCCCAGGAAGGGTGCCATGAATATTGGCCCCCTCCCAGGCTAGAAACACCAGCCGTCAGCCGCCCCAGAAATGGCGCATCCATAGGATGCGCCAATTCTGGCACTTAGCCTCGCTCTTCCACGCTGCCCTGGTGCGGTGGCAGGGGGTAATAGTGGTGGGGTTCATGTCAGCGCCAGCTGCCATGAAGCCCAGGTTAGTAATGATGGCCGTCTATATGACACCCCCATTACTAACCTACAAAGTGTTAAAAAGAAAAAACACACTACACCCAGAAAAAAATAATTTATTTGAAATAAAACACCATTTTATTTAATTCTTAGTTTACTAAAAAAAAAATAGTTACCTGTCCACGTTCCTGCGCTGATCTCCCATGCACAGCTGTCACATCTGGAGATGGTGACAGCTGTGCATGGCTGCTGTAAGCTCACGCTGCCGGGAACACGTCCGCTCCCGGCAGCGGGAGCCACTGACTGAGGTCACCGGAGTGCATTCAGGCAGCGCAGCTCCGGAGACCTCCTTTACGGCAGTGCTGTACCGTGGGAATTTCTCACGATACAGCAGTGCCGTAAAGGAGCTAACCGGAGCAGCGCTGCGTGAACTCCGGTGAACCCTTACGGCCCAGTCATTCTAGCGGCGGCAGCGGTTCAGAGCGGTCACATTCTATGTGGCTGCTCTAAACTGGAGATCTTCGTGGGACACTCGTGGACTGCTACGGAGGGGTAAGGATAAGGTTGTGGTTTATTATTTTATATTTTATTACAGGAGATCGATGGCTTCGGGGAATTAGGTGTCTAGGTGAGTATAGGTGTAGTTTTTTATTTTTTACTTTATTTTAGGTGGCGATCGGCGGGGACAGGTAATGTATGAACTAATTTCTTTTAGGTAACCACTGGCCACCAATGACATGTATTTAAAATTTATTGGGGACACAGTAGGGCAATTTAAATAGCAGGATCAGGCTGATGGGAACTACTGCTCCCATCGAGCTGATCCTGCTGGCACGAGTGGACGGGGGACAGACATAGGCCGATGGGAGTAGTAGTGTCACATCGGCCTATGTCTGCCTGCACGCACAGACACCCCGCACACACACACCCCGCACACACACACCCCGCACACACACACCCCGCACACACACACACCCCGCACACACACACCCCGCACACACACACACCCCGCACACACTAATCATGACGGGTCTGGGAGGAGTGGCTGACCTGTGCGGCCGTGGGAAAGTTGATGTGAGTTCATGCAGTCAAGCATGAACTCACATGAACCCTCTGAGGGCACCGCGGCTACTTCAAATGAACAGCTGATCGGCATCACCTGATACCTCAGCTGTTCATTTGAAATAACCGGCGGGAAAGCGCAGCACAGAACGGGAAAGCCGGCGGTGAAGTCTTTTCACTGCCGGCTTCCCCGCCCGGGTCCTTCGCTCCTTGGTGCTGCGCTCCCCGCCCGGTCCTAATTTACGATTGGGATTGGAGGTGGCGAGGGGAGCGGAGGATCGGGGTGGGAGGCTGCGGGGAAGCAGTATGGGGCTGCGTGATTGTTTAAAAGCCGGCGGCTTTTTACCGCGCGCCGGCTTTTAAACAATCAGGAGAATTCTCCCACGCTGGGATGGCATTCTGATGACAAGCTGGATCGCAGCTGAGCGCTGCCATCCAGCTTGTCATCCTTCACAGACACTGCAGAGCGCAGGCATTATGGGAACTTCCGATTCCGGTATTCGATATTATAAAAGTATCGGAATTAAGTATCGGAATTCCGATACAGTGAATATCGGCCGATACCCGATATTTCAGTATCGGAATGCTCAACACTATTCATGATCAAATGGTGACTGTTCAGGACAAAGTATTATGCTAATAATCTCGATTAACTCTTGTACTTTTCAGCTCGATGTAGCAGACATCAACATATTGATTCAGATGAGGGGGACACAAGTGAAGATAATGACTGGCCGGAAAGCCAAAACTTTCTATCATCTTCGCATAGGCTTTCTAAAGTAAGTATGTGACCAATAAGATCCATACAACCTGTAATTAAAATAAAATTGTAAAATATTAAAATATTTTTTTTTCCTCTTTGTATTAGCTCTGTTCCATCCATACCAAGATGATGAACAATGAAGAACCCAAGTCACCTCCAGGGTATTCACCAGAAAGTGCAAAACAGTCAGACATGTGAGCAAATTATTTTTATGGGGTCCATTCTGATATGTGTTCACAACACCAAATTCAAGACGAGTGTAAGTCGATACTAAATCCAGTATCGATGACCACATGATTGCTGATCACCATGTTTCTGACTTGTGATAACGCTGGTGATGAAAGTTGATAACTATGACCAGCTTTAATTTCCAGTTCATTACAGGAAAATAAATATTGCTAGTGATTCTCCATTCTTGCTGGTAGAAGAGGGTCTTGAGCACAGCATCCCCTTCATGTTATTCAGATGTCCTAATGGGCTTTGCAGACAGGTGTTGTATCCGTATCTATTGTTTTCACTTGTAATTTATATGTTTTTCTTCTACCAAACAGACAGAAAGATTCTCCCCCCTCTAAGTCTGAAGACAACCAGACGCAGAAAGATTCTCCCCCTTCTAAATCTGATGACAACCAGACGCAGAAAGATTCTCCCCCCTCTAAGTCTGATGACAACCAGACGCAGAAAGATTCTCCCCCTTCTAAATCTGATGACAACCAGACACAGAGAGATTCTCCCCCCTCTAAGTCTGATGACAACCAGACGCAGAAAGATTCTCCCCCTTCTAAATCTGATGACAACCAGACACAGAGAGATTCTCCCCCCTCTAAGTCTGATGACAACCAGACGCAGAAAGATTCTCCCCCTTCTAAATCTGAGGATGACAACCAGACGCAGAAAGATTCTCCCCCCTCTAAGTCTGATGACAACCAGACGCAGAAAGATTCTCCCCCCTCTAAATCTGATGACAACCAGACGCAGAAAGATTCTCCCCACTCTAAATCTGATGACAACCAGACGCAGAAAGATTCTCCCCCCTCTAAATCTGATGACAACCAGATGCAGAAAGATTCTCCCCCCTCTAAATCTGATGATGATAAGCAGAGGCAGAAAGATTCTTCCCCCTCTAAATCTGATGACAACCAGACGCAGAAAGATTCTTCCCCCTCTAAGTCTGATGATGACAAGCAGTGTTTCACTGCTGAAGGCAGACAGTCATCCATATTGTCAGGTATGTATAGCTCTATAGGTCATTCTATTGCAGCCTGTGTCAAAAAGTGTAATGTGAAAACAGCCCAACATTTCATTTTATAAAAATCCTCACTCTTAGGCTGTGTGCCCACGATGCGTTTTTCAAGCGTTTACGCTGCGGAATTTCTACAGCGTAAACACTTGGGAAACGCTTGGTAAACCTTCCCCCATGGTCTCCAATGCAATTCCGCACTTTCAATGCCCATGCTGCGTATTTTTCCGCAGCGTTTATGCTGCGCTCAAAAATACGCAGCATGTCCATTAATTTTGCGGACGCGCAGCGTAATCGCCGCCATTGACTTGCATTAGAACGCGCTAATTCCGCAAGACTGCATCTGTACTTGCGTAATTGGCGCTTTCTAATGTGCGGATGGTACCCAAGTCTGGAGGAGAGGAGACTCTCATCCAGACCTGGGTACCATAGAATCTGTAAAGAAAAGAATTTAAAATAAAAAATAAAGCTTATAATCACCTTCCGATGTCCTCCCAGTGTTTTGTCCACGCCGTCCGGTCTCTTGCAATGCTCGCGCTGTTGTGAAGGACCTGTCATGACGTCACTGAGTCATGTGACCCATCACATGACTCAATGACGTCACCGCAGGTCCTTCACAGCACCGCGAGCATTGCAAGAGACCGGACGCAGCAGAGATGACACCGGGAAGACACCGGAAGGTGAGTATAATCTTTTTTTTTTCATTTTTTACCATTCTTATTCTTTTTTTTAACTATTACTCGGTCACACTATATAAATCCATGCCGGTTGCATGGATTTAAATAGTGTGACCAACTTGTCAAGCACTTTTCCAAGTGATGCTCAAAATCGTTTGGAAAACTTCTTGAAAAAACGCATGCGAAAGCGCATGTAAAAATGCTGAAAAAACGCTTCTCTCTGGCAGAAAAAACGCATGTAAATCTGCATGTAAATCTGCATACGTTTTTTTCTGCCAGAGAGAGGCAAAAACGCTCTGCATCAAATCTGCTACGTGGGCACATAGCCTCATAGGTTATAATTTTTAATGCATAAGAAGCCATTCAGTCTTCTGCCAAACTGATTCTGAATACTGCACCCATGGCTCCATCTAGGCCTATACTGATCCTTATCACCTTAAGAATGCACTGAGGTTTTAGCTAACTTATTTTAAGATATTACTTGCAGGATGCCGCAGTGTTATCATGTTAATAAGGGGACATAGTTCCCTGGCTAGACACCACATATCGGAAAACCTACAGGTTTCATATTAATCAGTTCACAAGGCAATCTAATTCTCAGACCCTCAGGTGGTTTTATGTATATATGACATATTCTCTCTATTATGGTGCAATAATCAATTACCGGGACTACAGGGTACAAGAATAACAGAATTCTATATAAAGATACAAAGCTAATCTTTTAGGAGTTTATAATATACATCTTTTTCTTGTTTTTTTTATCAGAATCACCAGTTCAGGGGAAAAGAAAATCTGCATCGAAAGATCGACAAAAAACAGAGAAGGTAGAAGAGAGAAGAAGTAGAAGAGGTAAGTGTAACAATAAGCTCCATGTTGCATGATGTCAGTCAGTGAGAAGGAGTCATGTGGAGCAGATATTATCTGTAGGATTACTGACAATGACCCCGTACATCTGTATGGATACGACTCCTCTATCATCCTGTCACAGTGACACTACAGTAGTATCCTCTAATACATACATGTCAAACTCTGGCCCGTGGACCAAACCTGGCCCGCAGGGTGGTTATATTTGACCCACGACAACAGAACCACCACCACTATTTGGGGCCATTATTCTGTATGGAGGACAATGTGGGGCCCATTATACTGTACGGAGGACTATGTGGGGCCATTATTCTGTATGTAGGATTATGTGGGGTCCAAGTTTTTCATTTTGGCCCTCTGTGTGTTTGAGTGTGACATCCCTGCTCTAATATGTAGTCCCATTACTTACATTAGTTATGTCTCTTTGTCTCCTCTCACAGGTTCCACCTTCCGCCGGCTGATATCATCTTGCCGGCGTGGATTATCCAGGGTTGCTCGCTCCATCAGACAAAGCTGCATATTTGCTCCCTGTCATCGGAGCAACACAAACATCTCAATGTGAAAAACCCTTCATGTCTAGTGCCTAGTACAGCATGTCCACCATTAAAGATGCACCTGTGTGGAAGGACTTGTACCATCTACCTGTGGCCTTCTGACCAGCAAGTAACATCTGCAGAAGAAGGCCCTCCAAGAACATCTCTTCATTCTTCCATGTAATTCTTAATAAAAAAAAAACTAAAAAGAATCATTTCAAATTGATTAATGTCCCTTTGCATTTAATGTAATACTACTGACATTTATGGCATATCAGTACTAAACATCATATATGTCTGATGAGAGAATATCGTTTCCATGTTTCATGTTAATCCTCTAATCCTCAGCCAAAAGTGGAAGAGAAGACCAGTGATTCTGTTACATCTACGAATGACAGTCAATCCAGGGAAAAACACCTTCTGATCCATACATTTTTCAGGCACTCTGATCCTTTTACCTTCATGTGGCTCTACTTAAGGTTTATGTATAAGAACCAGTTGGATTCAGTACTGGGCATCCTGGGGGTCCCAGCAGCCACATCCCAATTGTTCAACTAAAAAAGACATACTGTATTATAGTGTGATATATATATATATATATACACACTGTGTGCAGAATTATTAGGCAAATGAGTATTTTGATCACATGATACTTTTTATACATGTTGTCCTACTCCAAGCTGCATAGGCTTGAGAGCCAACTACCAATTAAGTAAATCTGGTGATGTGCATCTCTGTAATGAGGAGGGGTGTTGGCTAATGACATCAACACCCTATATAAGGTGTGCTTAATTATTAGGCAACTTCCTTTCCTTTGGCAAAATGGGTCAGAAGAGAGATTTGACGGGCTCTGAAAAGTCCAAAATTGTGAGATGTCTTGCAGAGGGATGCAGCAGTCTTGAAATTTCCAAACTTTTGAAGCGTGATCACCGAACAATCAAGCGTTTCATGGCAAATAGTCAACAGGGTCGCAAGAAGCGTGTTGGCCAAAAAAGGCGCAAAATAACTGCCCATGAATTGAGGAAAATCAAGCGTGAAGCTGCCAAGATGCCATTCACCACCAGTTTTGCCATATTTCAGAGCTGCAATGCTACTGGAGTATCAAAAAGCACAAGGTGTGCGATACTCAGGGACATGGCCAAGGTAAGGAAGGCTGAAAAACGACCACCTTTGAACAAGAAGCATAAGATAAAACGTCAAGAATGGGCCAAGAAATATCTTAAGACTGATTTTTCAAAGGTTTTATGGACTGATGAAATGAGAGTGACTCTTGATGGGCCAGATGGATGGGCCAGAGGCTGGATCAGTAAACGGCAGAGAGCTCCACTCCGACTCAGATGCCAGCAAGGTGGAAGTGGGGTACTGGTATGGGCTGGTATCATCAAAGATCAACTTGTGGGACCTTTTCGGGTTGAGGATGAAGTGAAGCTCAACTCCCAGACCTACTGCCAGTTTCTGGAAGACAACTTCTTCAAGAAGTGGTACAGGAAGAAGTTGGTATCGTTCAAGAAAAACATGATTTTCATGCAGGACAACTCTCCATCACATGCATCCAACTACTCCACAGCGTGGCTGGCCAGTAAAGGTCTAAAAGAAGAAAAAATAATGACATGGGCCCCTTGATCACCTGATCTGAACCCCATAGAGAACCTGTGGTCCATCATAAAATGTGAGATCTACAGGGAGGGAAAACAGTACACCTCTCGGAACAGGGTCTGGGAGGCTGTGGTGGCTGCTGCACGCAATGTTGATCGAAAACAGATCAAGCAACTGACAGAATCTATGGATGGAAGGCTGTTGAGTGTCATCATAAAGAAAGGTGGCTATACTGATCACTAATTTTTTGGGTTTTTGTCTTTGCATGTCAGAAATGTTTATTTCTATATTTTGTGCACTGATATTGGTTTACCTGGTGAAAATAAACAAGTGAGATGGGATTATATTTGGTTTTTATTAAATTGTCTAATAATTCTGCACAGTAATAGTTACCTGCACAAACAAATATCCTCCTAAGATAGCCAAATCTTAAAAAAACCACTCCAACTTCCAAAAATATTAAGCTTGGATATTTATGAGTCTTGTGGGTTGATTGAGAACATAGTTGTTGATCAACAATAAAAATAATCCTCTAAAATACAATTTGCCTAATAATTCTGCACACCGCGTATATCTATATATATAATCGTCTTATCCCGTCTGTCTGTCTGTCGGGGAAATCCCGCGTCACTGATTGGTCCAGCAGCGGCCAATCAGCGACGCGGGATTTCAGAAAAAAGATGGCGGCCGTTAGAGGCTCATCTGCGGGACGGAGCTCAGCGGCGATGCAGCCGGGAGATGACTGGCGCGAGGCTCTCATCTCCCGGCCGCTAGCAGCAGAAGAACCCCGACCGGCGAGCAGCCGCTCATCTCCCGGCTTCTCGCAGCGGAAGTAGCCGCACAGGCAGTGGCGTTGACCTCCATGCGGCTAGGGTGTCAAGGGAGGACCGGGGAGCGGCGCTGCGGGTCGGGATACTTCTGCTGCGAGAAGCCGCTCATCTCCCGGCTTCTCGCAGCGGAAGTAGCCACACAGGCAGCGGCGCTCCCCGGTCCTCACCAATACGATTCTGCTCCCCGGTCCTCACCTATACGATTCGCTGATTGGTCGCGGTCTCTGGCCGCGACCAATCAGTGATCTTGGCGCAAAAGTTAAACACCGCTGTGCTGATTGGTCGCGGCCGCTGCCCGCGACCAATCACCGATTTGGACGCCACATTTAAATAGCGGCCATGACCAATCACCGATCTTGGCGCAACATTTAAACACTGCTGTGCTGATTGGTCACAGACGCTGCCCGCGACCAATCAGCGATTTTGGCGCCAAATTTAAACACTGCTGTGCTGATTGGTTGTGGACGCTGCCCGCGACCAATCAGCGATTTTGGCGCCAAATTTAAACACTGCTGTGCTGATTGGTTGTGGACGCTGCCCGCGACCAATCAGCGATTTTGGCGCCAAATTTAAACAATGCTCTGCTGACTGGTCGCGGATGCCAGCCACGACCAATCAGTGAGATTGGCGCCAAATTTATACAACGCTCTGCTAATTGGTCGCGGACACCAGCCACGACCAATCAGCGAGATTGGCGCCAAATTTAAACAATGCTCTGGCGCCAAATTTAAACAACGCTCTGCTGATTGGTCGCGGCCGCCAGCCGACCGCGAACAATCAGCGAGATTGGCGCCAAATTTAAACACCACTCTGCTGATTGCGCCCAGTCGGCCGCATACATATTCTAGAATACCCGATGCGTTAGAATTGGGACACCATCTAGTATATATATAAATATATTCACTTGTGGAAAACCCTTTTAACTAGGGCTGTGGTGTCAGTAAGTCAAATTTCCAACTATAATAATTACTAATACCAAATATACTGCAACAAATAATAGTAAATATTCAGCAATTTATGCATGAAAATAATTTATAATATACAATATTAACAATATATAAGTATTTACATTTTTTTCTACCTGCAGTTGGAGTTGGTACGTTCTTCTGATACTAACTCCACAGCTCGGCTTTTCCTTCTTTCCTGCTCCTCTAACATAAAAGTACAGCAATTAATTACAAGTTAATCATTTAAATGCTGCTGTCAATCTCTGACAGCAGCACGTAAATGTAACCAGTGCCACTGCTTCCATTTACCAGCTCCCATCTGTGCCCTGTGACATGATCTCGGGGGCTGATGGGTCACTAGGACAGTGAGGGCCCTGTGCCCGCTGTCTTGGTGCTCCTCTGGAGCTCATCTATATGCTGAGCTTCAAAGGAGACCGAGATTTAGGCTACCGTCCCACTATCAGTATTTGGTCCAATTTCACCACAAATGGATTTTTTTCCCCATTTTTAGTACATTGAATAGTAAAATGAATCATTCAAAACTACAAGTAACCCCAAAGTCATGCCAGTTTCCATGGCCCAGAAGATTCTCTGAAGGAAGAGTGTCATTGGGTGACTGCTTCTTTGGTAAATACCATAAACATTAGCACTTAAAAAGGTCCATATGTCTGGAACCGTATAGATGATTTTGAAAGAAACAAAAAAAAGCTCAGTGATAAGAAACAGATGATGGTTATTAATGGAACACACTAACTGGGTCACATTTAAAAGTGGTGTACCCCAGGAGTCAGTATTGGGACTTCTATTTAATACAATTATTAATGACCTTTTGGGGGGTATACAGAGTAAAATTTCAATATTTTCAGATGATCGTAAACTCTGCAAGGTTATCAGTACATAGGAGGATAATGTAATATTACAGAGGGATTTATGTAAGCTTGAGGTTTGGGCTGAAAAATGGCAATTGAAGTTTAATGTAGATAAATGTTCTTGCTTGGGACAAATTACAATGTACAATTATGTACTAAACACTGGGAAAACCATCACTGGAAAAGACTTGGGTGTATGGGTGGACAGCAAACTCAACTTTAATAACCAGTGCTAGGCCGCTGCTGCCAAGGCAAATAGAACCATGGAAGCATTAAAAGAGGCATAGATGCTTATGATAAGAACATAGTTTTGTCTGTATACAAGTCACTAATTCAGCCACATTTAGAATACTGTGTATAATTTTGGTCTTTGGTGTATAAGACGGACATAGTTGAACTAGGACGTATGCAGACAAATGCAACCAAGGTTATTAAGGGAATTGGTGCACTGCAATTCCAAGACAGGTTATCAAAGTTAGGGTTATTCAGTTTGGAATAATGAAGGTTTAAGGGCGATCTTATTACAATGTACAAATATAAGAAGAAACAGTATAGAGATCTTATTAAGGAACTTTTTACATATAGACCTTCAACGATGACAAGGAGGCACCCTCTCCTACTAGAAGAAAGATGGTTTCTCAGTCATCATAGATGGCGATTCTTTACTCTAAGAATAGTGAAATTACGGGACTTTCGGGAACATAAACATCACAGTAAAAGATAATGCCTTACCAACACCAGGTCAGATTACCAGTGCACCGCAGGATGCAGCAAGCCTCCATGATAAAGGCGGGGGCAGCACATGTGCAAAATACTAATGCCGACAGCCACTCACTAACCTACCAATTCTTGGAGGGGGTGGCTGTGTAGTATTATGCATGCACACCGATGGAGTTGTGAGCTTGCGTATTTTGGCCAAAATATCGTCCAATACCTCATGTGGTGTACTTATCTTATATACTATTTTTCATCTTTTTTGCACATCTTTTTGCAGGATGCAGCCAGGCCTCTTTAGTGTTGGCTGGGTGAATTGGGGCGTCTGTCCTGTGGGGGTGCATGTATATAGTTCTGGGCAACCCGCCTGATCTAATACTATGGGCGTCATCAATACGCTGCAAGCAAGACATCAATAGGCTGCAAGCCAGACACTGTGTATCACACATATCTGTGTGACTGGCGCCCTATGCAGACTCCATCGGTGTGCATGTATAATACTACACAGCCACCCCCTCCATGAATTGGTAGGTTAGTGAGTGGCTGTCTGCATCAGTATTTTGCACATGTGCTGCCCCCGCCTTTATCATGGAGGCTTGCTGCATCCTGCAGTGCATTGGTAATCTGACCTGGTGTTGGTAAGGCATTATCTTTTACTGTGATGTTTTTTGAAATTATGTCCAATGTTCACCATTTTTAATATTCAGACTTTCGGGAACATCATATTGTAATTGTTGATTTACTAAACAAGTTCAAGTATGGCCCGGATGCTTTTGTTGAAAAATATATTACAGGTTATGGGAACTAGATTCTGTGATAGGACGTTCATCCAGGGAACTAGTCTAATTGCCATTAGTGGAGTTGGGAAGGATTTTTTCGTTAATAGGGGGCAATTAGCATCTGCCTCATGGGTCTTTTGCCTTCCTTTGTATCAACATGTTAGGTTATAGGTAGAACACAATGGATGTCTTCTTTCAATGTACTGTGTGGGGAAATGTATTGTCAGGGGGAATCATACTGTACATCATGCTGTGTGTAATAGGACCGTGGGGGCATCATATTGAGTGTGATAGCCACTGTGGGGCCATGAAAGTGGTATCATACTGTGTGTAGGCATATATGAGGAATTGGACTAGATTAGAATACTGGCATTCGAGAAAGAATGTCACACCGATTGTACTCCCGGGATTATGGTGTGCTGTGTAATAATATATGGTAGCAGGACCCCTCTAGTCTTCATTCCAGGTATACTAACTGCTCAGTGTTACATTGATTTGGTCGTGGAACCAGTGATATGGACATTTCTTAAACGTGCCTCAGTAACTATTTTTCAACATGGAAATGTTAAGCTACATGTTGCAGGTGCTACTGTGAGCAGCATGCTTGACTTAAACATGATACCATGGCCAGAAGCATCTCCGGATTTGACTCCCATCAAGCACTTCATTGGTCGAGCATTGCAAAAGGAGTTGCCGTCAGCAGATCTTGATGATTTGTGTGCCCAAGTGCATTCATTATTCCTCTCTGCTCTGCCTTGCTCACCGCTCCGGCGGTTCCTCTCTGCTCTGCCTTGTCCACCGCTCCGGCGGTTTCGCCCTGCTCTGCCTTGCTCACCGCTCTGGCGGTTCCTCCTGCTCTGCCTTGCCCACCGCTCCGGCGGTTTCGCCCTGCTCTGCCTTGCTCACCGCTCTGGCGGTATCTCTCTGCTCTGCCTTGCCTACCGTTCCAGCGGTTCCTCTCTGCTCTGCTTGTCTACCGCATCTGCGGTTCTGTTCCTGAATCCCAGTTTGTACTGGACCCTATCCAGCCTGCGCTCCAACCTGCTAGTGCCTCCCTGTCTGCACTCCAGCCGTGTTTGCCAGTACCCCCCTGTCTGCATACCAGCCGTGCCTTGCCAGTGCCCTCCTGTCTGCATACCAGCCGTGCTTGCCAGTATCCTCTTGTCTGCACTCCAGCCGTGCCTGCCAATACCCAACTGTCTGTGTGCCAGCCTAACCTGCCCGTTCCTGCATTCCCCGGTGTGGGTCAACAGCTGTGACCGGGGTCTAACCTGGAGTAGCACCTGGTCCCTCTGCTCGGTTCCTCCTTGGTTCACGGAGTCGTTAGCCTCCGTGCGACCTTGGTCGGATCGGGTAGATACTTAGTTATGCCCCTCCAGGCACTCCTCGGTTCATGGTACAGTGGGATCACTAATCACGCTCACGCCAGTCAGTCCAGGCACGAGTGTAACAGTTTTATTTATGTTGTATCGTGTTTGAAGGTTGCCTTTTCCTGATGGCAGGTTTCAGCTCTTTCCAAAGATGCTCAATAGGATTTAGGTCAGGGCTCATAGAAGGCCACTTCAGAATAGTTGAAAGTTTTCCTCTTAGCCGTTCTTGGGTGTTATAAGCTGTGTGTTTTGGGTCATTATCCTGTTGCAAGACCCATGACTGAGACCAAGCTTTCTGACAATGGGTAGCACATTTCTCTCTAGAATCCCTTGATAGTCTTGAGATTACATTTTACCCTGCACAGATTCAAGACACCCTGTGCCAGATGCAGCAAAGCAGCCCGAGAACATAACAGAGCTCCTCCATGTTTCACAGTAGGGACAGTGTTCTTTTCTTGATATGCTTCACTTTTCCGTCTGTGAACATAGTGCTGATGTGCCTTGCCAAAAACTTCAATGTTTGTCTCATCTGTCCATAGGACATTCTCCCAGAAGCTTTGTGGCTTGTCAACATGTAGTTTGGCAAATTCCAGTTTGGCTTTTTTATGAAATTTTTTTCAACAATGGTGTTCTCCTTGGTCGTCTCCCATGAAGTCCACTTTGGATCAAACAACAACGGATGGTGCGATCTGACACTGATGTTCCTTGAGCATGAAGCTCACCTTTAATCTCTTTAGAAGTTATCCTGGGCTCTTTTGTTACCATTCGAATTATCCGTCTCTTTGATTTGTCATCAATTTTCCTCCTGCTGCCACGTCCAGGGAGGTTGGCTACAGTCCCATGGATCTTAAATTTCTAAATAATATGTGCAACTGTAGTCACAGGAACATCAAGCTACTTGGAGATGGTCTTATAACCTTTACCCTTAACTTGCTTGTCTATAATTTTCTTTCTAATCTCCTGAGACAACTCTTTCCTTTGCTTCCTCTGGTCCATGTTGAGTGTGGTACACACCATGTCACCAAACAGCACAGTGAGTATCTGTAGCCCTATATACAGGCCCACTGACTGATTACAAGATTGTAGACACTTGTGATGCTAATTAGTGGACACAACTTGATTTAACATGTATCTGTTGTCACATTATTTTCAGGGGTACCATCATTTTTGTCCAGGCCTATATCATGAGTTACATTTTTTAAAAACTTCTGTGGAAGCAGGGTTGAAAAGCAATGTCTGACTTCCATTTGTTCATTTTCATAGATTTTTAATTTATTATTACTTTTGTCAGATTCAAATTATTTCTGTGACCATTGTGGGTTTTTCCTTTCATTAAACGAGGAGTACCAACAATTTTGACCACGTATGTATGTATGTACAAACACACACACACACACATATGTATATATATATATATATATATATATATATATATATATATAAATATATACACATACACACATACATACATATATATATATATACACACACATATATATACACACACACATATATATACACACATACATATACATACATACACATATATATACACACACATACATATATATATAGTGATGTAGCAGACATCCCTTTAATGGTTTGGTGTGTTTTTGAATGACCATGTACCTTCCTCTTTAACGGACTGGTCACATGACTGTGACATCACACAGGTCCTTATGCACACAGAGGGTGTGGACACATGACTCTGACATCAGTTAAGGTCCTATCTGTGTGTGTGCTGCAGTATATATAAACCCTGTGTGATTTGTGACAGGTGTGTTCCGGTGTGTAGGAGTTCCTGGGTGTTGGGAGCTCCTGTGTGGGCACCGTGTGAGCGGCACGAGGCTGTTCCCTGTGTGTGGGGAACACCGCTCGTGGGAAGCCTGGTGAGGCCTGGTGGACTCCGGTGGAGGTGAAGCCTGGATCCCTGTGAGAGTGTGGGGGATGCCAGTAAGCCTCGGAGTGCCACACAAGCACACAAATTTTGGGGTCCATTTTTTCTTGTTAGCCCTGTGAAAATAAAAAAAATTGGGTCTAAAGTAACATTTTTGTGAAAAAAGTTAAATGTTCATTTTTTTCTTCCACATTCAAAAAATTCCTGTGAAGCATCTGAAGGGTTAATAAAGTTCTTGAATGTGGTTTTGAGCACCTTGAGGGGTGCAGTTTTTAGAATGGTGTCACTTTTGGGTATTTTCTGTCATAAAGACCTCTCAAAGTGACTTCAAATGTGATGTGGTCCCTAAAAAAATGGTTTTATACATTTTGTTGGAAAAATGAGAAATCGCTGGTCAACTTTTAACCCTTATAGCTCCCTAACAAAAAAAAATTTTGGTTCCAAAATTGTGCTGATGTAAAGTAGACATGTGGGAAATGTTATTTATTAACTCTTTTGTGTGACATATCGCTCTGATTTCAGGGCTTAAAAATTCAAATTTTGAAAATCGCAAAATTTTCAAAATTTTCGCCAAATTTCCATTTTTTTCACAAATAAACGCAAGTGATATCGAAGAAATTTTTCCACAATCATGAAGTACAATATGTCACGAAAAAACAGTCTCAGAATCAGGGGGATCCGTTGAAGCGTTCCAGAGTAATTACCTCATAAAGTGACAGCGGTCAGAATTGTAAAAATTGGCCCGGTCATTAACGTGCAAACCACCCGCGGGGCTTAAGGGGTTAAAGAGAACCTGTCACGTCCTAGCTGCCCTCTACACTGCCCCCATAGCGTTGGTAGTGACGCAATGTGCATCACTAGCAAGCTGTTTTCATGAAAATCACTGCAGCTATAATGAATTTATAACGTTTAATATACTTATATCTAGGGCCGGCTCCAGGTTTTTCTGGGCCCCGGGCGAGTCTCAGTGGGCCCCTCTAACACATACCACGATTCATGATGCACAGATACCGCAGAGAAATCTATATATATAGTACAATGCAAAGATTTCACTTCTTACATTACATGAGTGATATCTACTGTAAATTCTACAATAGCTCAGAAGCCGGAGAATCCTCGCAGCACACAGTGCAGACCGGACAATATAGTCCTCCATACAGTATTATGGGCACCACTAAGTCCTCCATACAGTTTTATGGGCCCCATTATATATTGCTCCATACAGAATAATGACCCCACATAGTCCTCGTACAGTATAATGGGCACCACATATCTCCATACAGAATACTGGCCCCCATATAAGGCCGCATACGGAATACTGGCCCCCATATAAGGCTCCATAAAGGAATACTGGCCCCCATATAAGGCCCCATACGGAATACTGGCCCCCATATAAGGCCCCATATGGAATACTGGCCCCCATATAAGGCCCCATACGGAATACTGGCCCCCATACGAAATACTGGCCCCCATATAAGGCCCCATACGGAATACTTGCCCCCATATAAGGCCCCATAAAGGAATACTGGCCCCCATATAAGACCCCATGAAGGAATACTGGCCCCCATATAAGGCCCCATACGGAATACTGGCCCCCATATAAGGCCCCATACGGAATACTGGCCCCCATGTAAGGCCCCATACGGAATACTGGCCCCCATATAAGGCTCCATACGGAATACTGGCCCCCATATAACGCTCCATACGGAATACTGGCCCCCATATAAGGCTCCATACGGAATACTGCCCCCCATATAAGGCTCCATACAGAATACTGGCCCCCATATAACGCTCCATACAGGATACTGGTCCTCTTATAAAGCTCCATACAGGATACTGGCCCCCATATAACGCTCCATACAGGATACTGGTCCCCTTATAACGCTCCATACAGGATACTGGCCTCCATATAATGCTCCATGCAGGCTGTTACCCCCCACATAATGCCCCATACAGGCTGTCTCCCCCCTTATAATGCTCCATGCAAGCTGTTACCCCCCACATAATGCCCCATACAGGCTGTCCCCCCACCGTATAATGCTCCATGCAGGCTGTTCCCCCCACATAATGCACTAAGCAGGCTGTCCCCCCCCCTTATAATGCCCCATGCAGGCTGTTCCCCCCTTATATTGCCCCATGCAGGCTGTCACCCCTCCTCTTTATAATGCCCCATGCAAGATGTCACCCCCTCTCTCTATAATGCCCCAAACAGGATGTCACCCCCCCTCTTTATAATCCCCAATCAGGATGTCACCCCCCCTCTTTATAATGCCCCATTCAGGATGTCACCCCCTCTCTTCATAATGCCCCATGCAGGATGTCACTCCCCTCTGTTTATAATGCCCCATGCAGGATGTCACCCCCTCTCTTTATAATGCCCCATGCAGGATGTCACCCCCTCTGTTTATAATGCCCCATGCAGGATGTCACCCCCTCTCTTTATAATGCCCCATGCAGGATGTCACCCCCTCTCTTTACAATGTCCTATGCAGGATGTCACCCCCCTCTCTTTATAATGCCCCATGCAGGATGTCAGCCCCCCTCTCTTTATAATGCCCCATGCAGGATGTCACCCCCTCTCTTTATAATGCCCCATGCAAGATGTCACCCCCCTCTCTTTATAATGCCCCATGCAGGATGTCACCCCCTCTCTCCATAATGCCCCATGCAGGCTGTCACCCCCTCTCTCTATAATGCCCCATGCAGGATGTCACCCCCCCTCTCTTTATAATGCCCCATGCAGGATGTCACCCCCCCTCTCTTTATAATGCCCCATGCAGGATGTCACCCCCCCTCTCTTTATAATGCCCCATGCAGGATGTCACCCCCCCATATTATGCCCCATGCAGGATGTCACCCCCCCCCCCATATTATGCCCCATGCCTCCATACATTAAAAAAAAAATCAAATACTCACCTCCCTCCTCACCTGCTGCAGCTGCTCGGGTCGGGACTCCAGCGTTGGCGGCGTCTTTCCGCTCTGTGCTCCCTGTGACAGCTCAGGGGGAGGGCGCGGTGGAAAGACTTCACCGCACCCTCTGACCTGAGACGTCACAGAGAGTGCAGAGCAGGAAGACGGCGGATCTGCAGAGGCACGGGGAGAGGTAAGTATCCGGCTGCCGGGGCCCTGAGCAAGCGGGGGAGAAGGGCGGGCGCTGACACCGCTCTCCTCCGCCCATAGCCCAACGGGGTGCGCGACCGCCAGTGGGCCCCCCTGCCTGCTCAGGGCCCCGGCACTTGCCCGGGTGCGCCGGGTGCTGACGCCGGCCCTACTTATATCCTACCTGCCTTTTCAATCATAGGGGCGTGCTTGTCATATTCAGTCAAGGGCGAGCGCAGCATTCACTCACTGCTGGCGCCGTCCATGTATTTGAATCCTGTTCCTGACCAGCGCTGATATTGTGGGACGCAGGCGCACTTGTAGATGTCCGGCCGCCTGCGCAGTGAGGCTCTGTGATTACCAGATTCACTGCGCATGCTCTGGGAACATAGCGCGTTAAAGCGCATGCGCAGTGAGGCTGTGTGATTATGACTTTTTCTTCACTTTGAAAATTGTTTAAGTTGGCTGAGGGACTGGGTGGTTTACCTAGGACAAGGAATGGCCATGTGTAAGAAAAACCGCTACTGATTGTAAATTACAGATTCTGTTAACTACAATAAATAAGTTGGTTAACAAGAAACACTTTGATATAGTGCACTACACAATACAGTTCTCTTTTACACACTGTATAGTTTGCTAAAAGGCACACGTTTTAGTGGGAGAGGCCGAAAAATGAACGAGTAATACAACCGTTTATGGATGCTGTAGTGTGGACCCCTAGAGTCAATTCTCCTGGTGGGCCCTAGGCACCCCAGTCCGACCCTGTATGAGGCCTTTACATGGTATCAACGCCTGCGATGAGAACGCCACATCATAGTAATAGCAGAATCACAAATATAAGATTATATGAACAGATTAAAGCAAGATTTCTATTGCTGGCTGCAGAATGAGTTAACTGGGATATCATCAGTGAGTTTGATCTGACTGGAGAAGTAACTACTCTTGTTTTTATTCTTTTGAGCTCCATTCAGCTAATTTATGATTTATCACCTTCCCTGAGCATACATGGAAATCATGGGGTCCCATAGCAGAAGTAATAATTAAGCCCCCACAAAAAAACATTAATATTCAGCGGGGTCACAGAAGAGCATACCTCACAAGTTTGCAACCCTTCCATAGTAATTTTGCCCCAATTGAAGCCCCCTAGTGTTCCCACGTACTAAGATACTCCTTTAATGGCCAAAAATGTGCCCCCAAACACAGTAAGATACCCCCACAGTGAATTTCTCCACTGTACCCTCCACACATACAGTATGATGACTCTACAGTACCCCCGCAAAGTATGATAAACCCCAGTGACCTCTACACAGTATGATGGCCCCCGCATAACCCTCCACACAGTATAATGGACCCCGCACAGCCCTCCACACTGTATAATGGTCCTCATACAGTGTAATGGCCCCCACTATCCACCCAAGCAGTATAATGACCCCCATCAGCCACTTATACAGTATAATGCCCCTCACCACACAGCCCTCCAAATAGTATAATGGCCCAAACACAACGCTCCAAATAAAATAATAGTCCTCACATAAGCCTCTAAACAATATAATAGTCCCCACCCAGCCCTCCAAATAATATAATGGACCCCACATAGGCCTCCAAATAGTATAATAGTCCCCATACAGCTCTTCAAATAATAGAACGGTCCCCACATAGCCCTCCAAATAGTATGATAGCCTGACACATAGCCATTCAAATAGTAGTATAATGGCCCCCACAGAGCACTACAAATAGTATGATGCTCCCCACATAATCCTCCAAATAGTAGAATGATGGCCCCCACATAGTTCTCCAAATAGTATGATGGTCCCCAAGACAGCCCTAAAATTAGTATTTTAGCACCCCAAATATGATGATGCCCCCCAAATAACCCTTCAAATAATATGATGGCCTCCAAGTAGCCCTACAAATAGTATCATGGCCTTCCAGTTTGCCCTCCAAATAATATGATGGCCCTCACAAACTACTTATTAATTAAAAAAAAAATACTCACCTCTCCCCATTCCCCTGCTGTTCTGGTCTTTGCAGCATGTGGTTTGAAACTATGCTCAGCTCGGCACAGTGGACGCGATTTTGGGACGTTATCACGTCCACTGAGCTGAGACATCAGAAGCACAGAGGAGAATGATGGAGGAGGGAGCAGACGGTTCCCTCCTCCATCATTCCTTTCAATTGTATCTGCATCCAGAATGTGGATACAGTTGAAAGTGTGATGCTGGATGCGGGGGGCCCGATGCCTGTGCTGACATCGCCACCTGTCTCACAGTTGCAAAGCAGCTGCGGGGTCTGCCGTTATTAGCGGTATGCCAGTGCCATTGTTATGTGACATGAGCCCCGGGAGAGCCAGTGCCGAGACAGCTGGTACAACACCAACACCGAAGGTGAATATAAGTGTTATTTTACTGGGGAGAAACATAGGGATTTAGAAGGGGTTGTCTGATTAGTGGACATCCCCTTTAAGTAATCAAGTTCATTAAAGGGGTTGTCCACTACTGCACATCCCCAGCTTATTACATTTAGGACTTCAGCACCGCTTTTTCCGGACATTGCTATGACTTGTTATGTCCTCTGCAGCCAATTAGCAGATGTTGGTCAATAGTCTGTCAGGACGGACATCTGCTCTGAAGAAATAGAGTTTTTGAGACTTGTAGACATTATGGAATAACGTCCATAAAAATATCCCAAGCCGGTATTGGTCCTCCAAGAAGCATGAAGCCCTCGCTGCTACTAACTTACTCCCATACCTGGATCTACCTAGATGATGAAAACACTTGGACTGTAAGGTACAAATCAGGTGAAATTATGAAACCTGGAGGGAATGTCACTTCAGGTTGTGCGTAGATATCCGTAGATAGAAGTCGTTATTTATCCGCCATTAATGAAATGTTTTGTCCATTTTTGCTCCACAAATCTGAGGCCGATGAATGGGGGAATGGCACCAATGCTATGGAGAATGCCTTGAAAATTGAAAAGGGCGTAAATAAGGCTCTGCTGGACCTCCACAAGATTGCTATGGACCATGCGGACCCTCATGTAAGTGACTCCCCCATAGCGTATAGATACCGCGTGTTCATTTTATAAAATATCCTCCATGAAGGAACAGTTCATGTATCTTCTGTGACCTCCATATTGTGCTGTTCCTGGAAATGTAATACCACCTGACTACTAGATGTCACGTTCCCCTTTATAATGGGGGGTGTTCCAACACAAGCTGCATATTATGGCACTGTTATAAAGCTATGGGACAATTCATTAGTGTATTTGCACCTTTTTTTTCTAGTTTTTAGTGTTTTTCATTTGCGCCTTGTTCTTCTTTTAATTTGCGCCTTTTTGAAGTCTGCAGCGTTCCCTTTTTTTTCATTGATCATTATGGGGTTTCCGGCTAATTATCTAATTGTGACTTTTTAAAAAGTTGTCACATTTTTACTCAAATATATTTCAAGTGATTTTGTGTTCTGTAGTCCGGGAGGTTTTTTTGCACAAACTTTGCAACATTTTAGCATGCCACTTTTTTGCGATACAAAGACACAAAAAGGTTTAAAGACAAAAAAAATACAGTTTTGATTTTGGGCAAAATCCATGAACCAGGTGCGCCACTTTCAGGAATTTGGCACAAAAAAATCAAATGATACAAAAGAGAAAAGGGACTTGAAAAAATACAATGTTGTATTGGGCCCTATGACGGCACAGCACAGATTTTAGTAAAGGTTTTGCAGGATTACTAAGAGGGGTTCACATGCTATCAATTGTTAAAAAAACAAGCAAAATGATGACTCGGACCCTCTGATTTTCGAGGTATAAGGCTACGTCCCCACAATGAGCTTCTAGTGAGTTTTAGATATAGCAGATTTTCTGCCCCATTAAGTAAAATAGGTTACTTGAATTTTTTTCGAAAATATACAGCATAAAAAACTCACCCAAAACTCATTGTGAGAACGTAGCCTAAGGGTATGTGCACATCATTTAGACGCCGGTGAGTTGTCCTTGGTGAAGCTCTGCCACCGGTGGTTTTCACTCTATACTTTAAAGGGAACCTGTCATGTCCCTAAACGCTATTAACCTGCAGATATGGGGTTAATCTGCAGGTTTATAAAGCTGCCGGGCGTCTTACTGAAAGGCCGGCTACCGGGAGGAAATGCACTTTATTCCCCACGGCAGCCTCCAGCTTTCAGTCATAGAGGCGCGGCCGGCGTGGCTTCAGTCATTGTTCAGTACATAGTGAGCGGCGGCTATAACCGCACCCTGGCACTGACTGACAGCCGGCTAAGCGGCCCCTGTAACCGCTCCCTGTAAACACTGACAGCCGGATCTGTACTGATGTACTGCTGAGCTGTCAGTCAGTGCCGGGGCGCTGTTACAGCTGCCGATCACTGTATATTGAGCGGTGTCTGAAGTTGCGCCGGAAGCTTTAACCCCTTTCTGACATTGTGCATAATAATACGTCCCTGTGCCCTGGGCCTTATGGACCAGGTACGTATTATTACGACACAGGCTGTGCGGGATCAATCGCCACCGGTTGTCAGCTGATTTTGACAGCTGACACCCGGCACTTTAACCCCCTAAATGCTGCGATCGCAGCATTTAGCAAGTGAGTGGAGGGACAGAAGCACCTCTGCTCTTGGATCGGAGACCCTGCGCTGTCCTCACGGGGTCCCGATCGTTGCCATGGTGACACGATGTCATCATGACGACACCTGTGTCACCAGGCACCAGCAAGTTAGTTTGACCATGCGCAGTGCATGATCAAACCAGCTTGTGTCTGCAGCACTGACAGTTTACAAGGTATAGCAGTGATCCTGCACTGCTATACCTTAGAACTGCGATCAGCCTGCTGAAAGTGAAAGTCCCATAGTGGGACCAAGTAAAAAAAGTGAAAAAAAAGTTGTAAAAATATTTTTTTAAAAATAAAAAAATAATAAAAAAATAAAATATTATTATGAAGAAAAACAATAAGAGTACACATATTTAGTATCGCCGCATCCGGAACGACCTGATCTATAAAACTGTCCCACTAGTTAACCCCTTTAGTGAACACAGTAAAAAAAAAAGAATCAAAAAACGGTGCTTTATCATCATACCAACGAACAAAAAGTGGAATAAAACGCGATCAAAGAGACGAATATAAATAAAAATTATACCACTGAAAACATCATCTTGTCCCGCAAAAAGCAAGCCACCATACAGCTCCATCAGCCAAAAAATAAAAAAGTTATAGCTCTTAGAATAAAGCGATTTTTTCTATGAAATAGTTTTTATTGTGTAAAAGCGCCAAAACATAAAAAAAGATATAAATGCAGTATGGCTGTAAATGTACTGACCCGAAGAATAAAGCTGCCTTATTAATTTTACCACACGCAGAACTGCATAAAAAAAACTAAAAAAACAATTACTGAATTGTTGGTTTTTGTTTATTCTGCCTCCCAAAAATCAGAATAGAAAGCGATCAAAAAATGTCACATGCCCGAAAATGGTACCAATAAAAACATCAACTTGTCCCGCAAAATACAAGCTATCACATAACTCTGTCGACCGAAATATGGAAAAATTATAGCTCTCAAAATATGGCGATGCAAAAACTAGTCTTTGCAAAAAAAAAAAGTTTAGTGTGTGACAGCTGCCAAATGTAAAAACCCGATATGAATCTGGTATCACTGTAATCGCACCGACCCGAAGAATAAAGTCATCTAATCACTTAAACCGCACGAGGAACGGTGTAAATAAATAAATAAAACCAATTCTTCACCTGCTGTTGGTTTGTTCATTCAGCCTCCCAGAGTTCGCAATATGGCTCTGCCCACATTTATCCTGTGCTCTACGCTCAGCGCTTACACCGGGGTTTCCATGTAAATCTCTGAAATACGTGATCCAGACGGAGCCTCCGGCGGAAGATTCCCTGTAATGAGGCAGATGGAGGCACCGTCTGGCTTGTGATCCCACGGTGTCCGTCTTTTTATTAGGCGTGAATAAAAGTGCCGTCGGCCACAGTTTTGCGAGCCTCTGATAAAAAGAACACCGCTGAACAGAGGCCACACAGAGTCCAGAGTAATTAACAAATAAAGTAGCACACTGCAAGGCTAAGTATGTAAACATGAAATATGGAATATGAATAGCATTACTGCTGTAGAAAATAGAAATAAATGAGAAATCTTAGCACATAAATTGGCCAATTCATGTGTATCTGGCAGCCGCGGTAAGGCGTTTCTCAGTGCCAGGACCCTACCAATGTGAATACCTCTCTAAGGGACAGGTACACATGAATTGGCCAATTTATGCGCTAAGATTTCTCATTTATTTCTATTTTCTATAGCAGTAATGCTATTTATATTCCATATTTCATGCTTACATACTTAGCATTGCAGTTTGCTACTTTATTTGTTAATTGTATATGGAGGTAGCTTCTCCTAGTAAGCACCTGTTCACACCTATTTCTCGTATTAGAAGTGCCATCAGTTTTTTCTGTTTACAGAGTCCAGAGTTAGGCCGGTTTCACATGTCCTGATATTTCCAGTATCGGAAAAACCGGTACGGGAGATATACGTGTCCATGTGCACCTGTGTGGCAACCGTGTGCCGCATCAGGAGCGCACATTCCGCCACCTGGGAATCAGCAGTACAGTTACCGCTGTTCCCAATCACCGGGTGCTGAATGCTGCCCTCATCATTGTAACCTGCTGGCGCTGTGATCAGCACAACCAAGGGACAATGATGAGAGTAGTAGTCTGCTCCCGCTGTGTCCTAGTGTAAAAATAAGAATAAAATTAAAAAATCCTTATACTCACCTGCCTATCAAAGTAAAAGTGAAGTACCCATAGCTCTTTCTTACATTCAAGCATCTGATGCTGATGCTCAGTCTATGTAGATGGCATCTTAGCTGTTGCTAGGCAACTTCCTTATAAGGTGAGATGCACCTGTAAGATTCCATCACAAGATTCCATCATGACATCACTGCTATTATGACATCATAATTCACAACCACTACTTATACAAGCGTTTACACTTCAGTGTCACTTTGATACCCCGGTGTCATTGTTGTCAGTGTTTAGCTACTTATCTAGTGATATACTGATTGCGCATTTCATTGAAATGTCTGGAATTTCTCCAGACAGACTTCAGGAGTTGGCACTACTCCAGGGGATTCTTACCACCTATACCCCTAACTGTGTGCTACCACTACCCGATGGCGTCCTCAGCTTCACTTACCGGCTGGTTATGGAGCTTGTACGGGACTGCTTGACCAAATACTACCAAGGTCGTATTACCTCAGAATATCTTCAGCATTTACAGCAGAACATCAGGACATTAGTACAACAGGTAAATAGCAGACAATCTGCACAAATTATTATTATTATGTCTAGTTGGTCTCCCTTACTGTATAGTGGTATTATTGGTAGTAATAAAATTTAGACTTTCTTCAGTGTCAGGCAGGGTCATATTTGTAATAGAGATCCCCATTTTGGGAAGAGGGTGTAAAAGTGCAGCATGAGCCTGTATGATTCAAATGTCAGGGCTAGATTTCATTCCTAGTCCAGTCCTTGTCCCTTAGTAAAGACACTTCATTTAGCACCTTAATCCGGATTTCTTATAAATATGTAATTATGATTTTTATTGTGTATAACAAATATTAATAATTTATCTCAGACCATAGAACTAGCCTCACTGATTAGAAATGTAAAGTACCCACAGTTCTTTCTTACATTCAAGCATCTGGTACTGATGCACAAACTATGGTTTTGCCACCTTAACTATTGCTAGGAAACTTCCTTTCACGGTGAGATGCCCCGTTAAGATTCCATCACAAGATTCCATCACGACATCACTGCTATTATGACATCATAATTCACCACCACTAATTATACAAGTGTTTTTATGCTGTATAAAAAATAATAATAATAATAATAATACAAATCAAATAATAATAATGGAATACAAGTTTATTTACAGAAAATTGTTCTTTAGATCGACACCAATATAATATATAAAATGTACCAAATGTGTAGTAATTGTAGCTGCAGATAGACAGGAGTAAAATGGTGACATAAATGGCCTCCTCCATTCTGCACTTTCTCTCATGATTTTCCTTTTGTATTTATTTCCATCTTTATAGGCTGAAGAAAAAGCCCAAAGTGGAAAATTGGCCTTTTTTAAACAACTGGCCCAAAATGTCCTGAATATACTGGAGAGTCCGGCCCGCTCACTGGAGCACCTGGTAAGGAGCCATCATCTTCTATATCACATGTCCTTGTCCCCTCCAGGCAGGCACAGGATATTTCATGACCGCCTGTCCCTGCGGCTCCATCATCTGTGATGGCAGTCTGTACTCAGCGGTGGGAGTTTGTATTTCTGCCTCTGTTTTGCTCGATCATCACAATCTTCCTTCTTGTAAATGCTGCAATTCTGATAACAGAGATCAGTTGTATATACAAGTACCTTATATATTATTGTTGATTTACTGGAGGGAGTGGCTGTGTATAGTCCGTCCAATACTGAAATTACCAGTAAATCCAATGTTTAGTCCTTCCTATCTATTGTATATGATAATTTAGTATTTGTGAAATGTTATACTAATTGTACATATTATAACCATCAGGAAACATCCGAAGGTGACTCCGAAGAGGGGCAAACCGTGAACATGCCTGACCCTAATATTAGTCAGTTAGAGCTAAAAACTGATCTGATTGAAGGTAAGCCGATCATCTAATATTTTACATTCAAATATCCAGATATTATAGAGAATGGCAGAGAATATGTAGATTTACTCTTCATTCCCTGTAATGGAGAGGGATCATGTAATTCTACTTCACGCCTGTGTGGTCTTCTCGGCTCCAAAATGAGGGTCATAGATCCCCAATCATGTAATTGTTCAAAAATACCATATTTTGAAGACTATAAGATGCACCGGACCATAAGAAGCAGGTGAAATTTTGGAGCGGAAAATAGGAAAAACATTTTTTTAATAAAATGGTGGAGCAACTTATAATCCAATTTTGTGGTAACTTTTCTAGGGGAAAGGCGGCGGAAAGATGGCAGCAGCAGGAGTGGGGCGATGCTGCACTGAAGTCCCTGCACTTCCATGGTTTTCAATCTGGTGGACCTTGGGAAAATCTCCACCGGAGGTGGCGCATGCACAGATTGAGATCTCGGGAGACAAGATCTCAATCTGCATGCGCCATCTCCAGAATCCATTTTTCCGAAGTCCACCACACTGAAAATCATGGAAGTGCGGAGTCTCCGGCGACATTTTCTGAAAGCCCAGGGGCCGCTGCATCCTTGCACCGCCGAACACCCCCTCCTCCCAGCCTGGGGCCCACAGCATCGCCCCACTCCTGCCGCCGCCAGCTTCCTGCAGCAGTGACCCTGCGTCCTGGGGCCTCGCTTCACCGCAACCCCCCCCCCCCTCAGTAAGCTACGTTGGGATAAGACGCACCCCCATTTTACAGAAAAAAGTGTGTCTTATAACTTGAAAAATACGGTAATCAGATCCTGAACAATCGCCCAGTGTATCTATCTCTGGATGTGCCATAAATACTGTATATTTAGTATGTGCAGAATACCAGATATCTAGTTTTTATATCATTTACAGAGATCTTGTCATGTCCTTCATTATATGGATGTGTTATATATTAAATACTGATATAGACTGATACATGACATCTTTTCATTATTTTATCATTATTTTAGAAATAACTGTGTCGACGGCCAGTACTGATGGTGGAATATGTGAGACACCAGAGATCCACGAATCTGCCAGTGTAAGTATCAGAGGAGACGTCTGTTTATCATCAGATAACGGGGTATGAATTACACATATAATATTATACCCCAGATGACAATGGGATATCTTTGCTTTTATGTAGATCAGATCTATTGTGAGTAATGATGGCATTGTTATTCTGCCTCTTCTGTGTGATGCCCCTTATCATACCCTGCAGTACAGTGATATCTATGCATGGGGAATATCCCCTTAAAATATAATACTGTCTGTGGAGGGTCCGGCTTGCATCATGTCCTCTACATCTGCTGCAATGTAATCAGCGTGGACATAATATAGAGGAGAAGTTCCTGCATCTGGAGCTTTTATTTTCCTGCAGATTCTATGTCTTAATGTCATTTCTTATTATTTCTAGGCCTTGACCGGATCATTGAACTTGGAGACAAGTCCTAGTAAGACCGACTTTAAACCAATCAAACTGATCAGCAGTGGAGCTTATGGGTGAGCTTTATGTTTGCATAATATACATTTCCTAGTGTTCCTTATGACAATGCTTCTGTCTCTGTGCCCAGCCCGTACAACAGAGAAATGCTCTGAGTCCATACTGTCCACAAGAGATGAGCGAATCAGGCAAAATTCTAATTTGCTTGTTCACGTGGACTTGTGAAAATACGATTCAAGGAGAAATTAATGTCCCTTATTATGCTCTGGGGCCTCACCAGGCCCCAGAACATAATAAGCATAAGAAACATACTTATACTCCCCTTACTGCTCAATTCTCTAGCCCCTCCACTTCTCACCGTCACCCGTCCGGTCCTCACTGCCTCTTCAGTTTGCCACCGCTCACGCTATGCAAGGACTTCAGGCTTTGAGAAGGTCTGAGAGAGTTCTATGCAAGAGCATAAAAAGTCACAACATTGTGACACCGTGACTGTTCTTGCGCTTGTGCATAATCCTCCCAGATCTCATCAATGTTGGAAGTCCCGTCCCAGTATGAGAGGCATTTGGATTTCAGCATTAGCAGCAGAGATTTGAGGATGCGGCAAGGAACGGACGGTTGAGGCGGAGGGGCCGTAGAAGTGAGTATAAAAATTTGTTTATTTTTAAACTTTTTTATGGCCTTTCAAGATTTTGAAAATGGTGGCCAACGCTTGACATTTTGCTAAATCCATGAGTAAGCAAATTACAAAAAACAAAACAAACAAAAAAACAAAACGCCATTTTGGTGAATGCAGAATTTTGCAAAATCTGAGTAGAATTTAATTCCACTCAAATGTGTTAGCTCATGTCTACTGGCCACATCTATATGTCATTATTTAGGTCAGTTAGGACGTGACATAGATGAGGACCTCGCATAGGTCATCATTTATGTTGTGTAACTTGATGGATTTCTACATGGATTTCTAGTGACATCTAGTAGTAACCAGACAATCATGTGATGAGGTTTATAGACAAAATGTTAGTAAGAATTCATTATAAATCATGGATTTTCCTTCTCTCCAGAGCCGTCCACTTAGTGCGACACAAATACACAAGCCAGCTATTCGCTATGAAGAAGCTGGACAAGGAGAACGTGAATATTCCAAGAAGACTTGAACGTGCCTTTCTAGAGAGGGACATCCTAACATTTGCTGATTGTCCCTTTGTGGCCTCCATGTTGTGCTCCTTTCCAACTCCTCATCATCTGTGTATGGTCATGGAGTATGCAGCAGGTAAGTCATATCCATTGTGCCTATATCCAGCCTCAATCTGCTTATCTCTAGCATCTTCTCCATAATCTGAATGTGACCACATGGACGGTTACATGTCCATACTGCATTTACTATAAGTTATCTGTTACCAAGATGCCAGGAAAATCATTATCTCTGTGAAAGTCTCTGGTGAATGTCCTCACTGAGAATGGCAAAAATATCCACTGAGGATAAAAGGAGGATTTGACTCAATTCTAACAGTTTGTATAGATGAGCATTTCACAGAGTAATGAATAAGAGGCTTGTAGATGAGGCACGGCTCTGTCTTTTTATATTGGGTCACTCTGCTTTATACGCTCTACATTAGGCCTCTTTCACGCTTCAGTATTTCTGGTACGTGAGGTGACAGTTTACCACACGTACTGGAGACACTGACACATGTGCGCACATGTCAGTGTTTCCACGGACCGTGTGTCCATGTGATCCACACGTAGACATGTCTGTTTTTGGCCAGCAGGACGGATCACACAGACCCATTCAAGTCAATGGTTCAGTGTAAACACATACCGCACACGGATGCCATCCGTGTGACATGTGTCGGCGCCTGGGAATTAGCGATAAAGTTAGCGCCGGGTGCTAAACGCTGCCCTCATCATTGTCCCCTGCCGGCGCTGCGATCAGAACCAGCAGGGGTTAATGATGAGGGTTGTCTTCTCCCAGTGTATTTCTACCTGTAAAAATAAGAATAAAAAAAAAATCTATACCCTCACCTGTCCTAAATGTCCCCCACTGTAATCCATGAGACCGCTCAGCAGAGGAGCCGGGGAGAATGACTCCTGCAGCGAGCGGCCCCGAATCTGCGCTGAGCTCAGCGAGCGGTGTCCTGTCACTCACTGAGCTCAGCTGAGGTCTGGCGTCGCTCGCTGCAGGAGTCATTCTCCCCAGCTCCTCTGCTGAGTAGTCGCATGGATTACAGCAGGAGATACTTAGGACAGGTAGGTGAGTATAAGGGTTTTTTTTTATTTTATTCTTATTTTTACAGGTGGAGACACCGGGAGCAGACTACAACTCTCATTATTAACTCCTGCTGGTGCTGATCGCAGTGCCGGCAGGGGAAAATGATGAGCGCAGCGTTCAGTACCCGGCTTTTGGGAATAACGCTAACTGTACACTGATTCCCAAACGCCGGTGCGTGTGCTCCTGATGCGGCACACGGACATCTCCGACACAGGTTTTTCCGGTACCAGAAATATCCGGACGTGTGAAACCGGCCTTATACAGTATATAAAGCAAAACCACAAATGAGACTGCTAACACCTTTAACTAATTATATATTTATTTATTGCAAGATACATAGTATATATAGCTCATACTTTTTTGGCCAGAATAGTGTCTCTTTTTTGTATGAGTTACCTTGTTATTTTTAAATATTTATTCCACGTGACTAATAAAGATTCATGCTTTTATATGGGATGTTGCTTCATTGCACTTATTTGTGCAGCTCTTGCACCTTTGTGGTTTTGCTTCATAGACATTTAGTGCAGTCCTAGTTACTATTCGGGTATGCTCCAATGGAGGGTTTTTTGCATTATTATACAGTATATCTCTGTGTATGACGTCCTGCCCCAATGTCTCCGCTCATTTCTCATTCACACTCCTCATGTGTCATTTACATTGTAACAAACCCTCTCCTGTCATATTTGCTTTCTGCTGTAGGAGGAGACTGTGGCAGTTTTATGAAGAACTATGGGTGTTTACCTGTCCCCTTGGCTCGTCTGTACATTGCAGAAACGGTTCTAGCTGTGGAATATCTGCACAGCTATGGTGTAATGCACAGAGACCTGAAGCCTGAAAAGTAAGTGACACTTGTAGTATAAGAAAGGGGAAAAAAGATATCGTTTATTATACAATCTATTTGCAACTTGGGGCTGACATCCTCTTTTTTTCACAGCCTCCTGATAACGTCAACTGGTCATATTCAAGTTACAGATTTTGGGCTTTCCAAACTCTGCCTCATGAGACCAACATCAGAGATCTACAAGGCTCCAATTGAGGACATCACCAGAGAGTTCCATGATAAGGAGGTAGGCAGGAACTTGTTCTTTACTCATCTCCTCCATTTCTCCTTCTCTTATACTTTCTCATCTAGAAAACGTTTCCACTGATGTTATTTGTCACAATTATGTTCTCTGATCATTATCTCATTCCTCTGTTTTTTCCAGATTGCTGGCTCCCCTCATTACATAGCCCCAGAAGTTATCTTAAAGGAAGGCTATGGAAGGCCAGCTGACTGGTGGTCAATTGGGATCATCCTATATACATTTCTTGTAGGACGTGTACCATTTTATGGGCCTTCCAAATATGACATTTACAGCCATATTGTCAGGGGTAAGTAAAATAATCTGATTGCTGTGTAATGTCATTGTTATTTGAATAGATTAGTTGTGTGATTTAGTTACTTTTGTTAATATAAAAGATTTTTGTTTTGATAAAATAAATTAAGATGTTTCATTTTCTGTAATATTTGCTTTTTACATAACAGATGACATATATTGGAAACTTACTAATTCGGCTTTTCCAGCCACAGCTCGGGATATCATCATTGAGCTGCTCAGAAAAGATCCAGCACAAAGACTTGGGACAGGTAATGTATATAATACTATTATTAATGACTTATTACACCTCTGTGAACAGAAAATGAATAATGAGGATCAGCACTGAGGTTTTGTTCTCTACCAGCTTGGCCATTCCCCATTCTTCATGCTAAGACTTTCAGTACATCTACTTCACTTCGGCTCTGTTACGTCAACCGTTCAGATTAACGCCCCCTTCACACGTCCGTATAAAATCAGTACTGAAACCAGTACCGGAAAAAAACAGTACTAGTGTCATCAGTGTTTTGAATCAGTGTGCCATCAGTGTGCCATCAGTGTTTTTCCGGTACGGCAAAGAAAAAGAAATGATAAAGTATCTCTTATACTTTGTAATGTTAAACAGATACAGCGTAAGGAAGGCACACAAATGGCACACGGATGCCATCTGTGTGATGTACGTGTTTTTCAGGGTCCCATAGACTTGTATTGGCACTTGTCATCTGTGCTGCCACAAAAAAACAGCAGCATAGATGATAATGGGTACGGGTGGCATACGTGAAAGAAAAATGGATGCCACATGTAGTGCAAACACGGATATGTGTAGGAGGCCTAAGAAACTTGTCTCTTTGACAATAACTATATCACTATTCATTGTTTTCCTTTTCAAGGAGGAGCAAATGAGATCAAATTTCATCCATTCCTGCGTAACTTAGATTTTGACAACCTTCTAAGTCAGAAGTCGCTGTTCATTCCTGATCTTGAGTCAGAAGAGGATACCATCTACTTTGACAGTAAGTAGAATGAGACATCATCTGCAGAAAGCTGCTGTGTGTCTTGTATTTCATTTTAAGTGAGAATCAGTCCCCACCTTGATTCATGATCAAATGGTGACTGTTCAGGACAAAGTATTATGCTAATAATCTCGATTAACTCTTGTACTTTTCAGCTCGATGTAGCAGACATCAACATATTGATTCAGATGAGGGGGACACAAGTGAAGATAATGACTGGCCGGAAAGCCAAAACTTTCTATCATCTTCGCATAGGCTTTCTAAAGTAAGTATGTGACCAATAAGATCCATACAACCTGTAATTAAAATAAAATTGTAAAATATTAAAATATTTTTTTTTCCTCTTTGTATTAGCTCTGTTCCATCCATACCAAGATGATGAACAATGAAGAACCCAAGTCACCTCCAGGGTATTCACCAGAAAGTGCAAAACAGTCAGACATGTGAGCAAATTATTTTTATGGGGTCCATTCTGATATGTGTTCACAACACCAAATTCAAGACGAGTGTAAGTCGATACTAAATCCAGTATCGATGACCACATGATTGCTGATCACCATGTTTCTGACTTGTGATAACGCTGGTGATGAAAGTTGATAACTATGACCAGCTTTAATTTCCAGTTCATTACAGGAAAATAAATATTGCTAGTGATTCTCCATTCTTGCTGGTAGAAGAGGGTCTTGAGCACAGCATCCCCTTCATGTTATTCAGATGTCCTAATGGGCTTTGCAGACAGGTGTTGTATCCGTATCTATTGTTTTCACTTGTAATTTATATGTTTTTCTTCTACCAAACAGACAGAAAGATTCTCCCCCCTCTAAGTCTGAAGACAACCAGACGCAGAAAGATTCTCCCCCTTCTAAATCTGATGACAACCAGACACAGAGAGATTCTCCCCCCTCTAAGTCTGATGACAACCAGACGCAGAAAGATTCTCCCCCTTCTAAATCTGAGGATGACAACCAGACACAGAGAGATTCTCCCCCCTCTAAGTCTGATGACAACCAGACGCAGAAAGATTCTCCCCCTTCTAAATCTGAGGATGACAACCAGACACAGAGAGATTCTCCCCCCTCTAAGTCTGATGACAACCAGACGCAGAAAGATTCTCCCCCCTCTAAATCTGATGACAACCAGACGCAGAAAGATTCTCCCCCCTCTAAGTCTGATGACAACCAGACGCAGAAAGATTCTCCCCCCTCTAAATCTGATGACAACCAGACGCAGAAAGATTCTCCCCCCTCTAAATCTGATGACAACCAGACGCAGAAAGATTCTCCCCCCTCTAAATCTGATGACAACCAGACGCAGAAAGATTCTCCCCCCTCTAAATCTGATGACAACCAGATGCAGAAAGATTCTCCCCCCTCTAAATCTGATGATGATAAGCAGAGGCAGAAAGATTCTTCCCCCTCTAAATCTGATGACAACCAGACGCAGAAAGATTCTTCCCCCTCTAAGTCTGATGATGACAAGCAGTGTTTCACTGCTGAAGGCAGACAGTCATCCATATTGTCAGGTATGTATAGCTCTATAGGTCATTCTATTGCAGCCTGTGTCAAAAAGTGTAATGTGAAAACAGCCCAACATTTCATTTTATAAAAATCCTCACTCTTAGGCTGTGTGCCCACGATGCGTTTTTCAAGCGTTTACGCTGCGGAATTTCTACAGCGTAAACACTTGGGAAACGCTTGGTAAACCTTCCCCCATGGTCTCCAATGCAATTCCGCACTTTCAATGCCCATGCTGCGTATTTTTCCGCAGCGTTTATGCTGCGCTCAAAAATACGCATCATGTCCATTAATTTTGCGGACGCGCAGCGTAATCGCCGCCATTGACTTGCATTAGAACGCGCTAATTCCGCAAGACTGCATCTGTACTTGCGTAATTGGCGCTTTCTAATGTGCGGATGGTACCCAAGTCTGGAGGAGAGGAGACTCTCATCCAGACCTGGGTACCATAGAATCTGTAAAGAAAAGAATTTAAAATAAAAAATAAAGCTTATAATCACCTTCCGATGTCCTCCCAGTGTTTTGTCCACGCCGTCCGGTCTCTTGCAATGCTCGCGCTGTTGTGAAGGACCTGTCATGACGTCACTGAGTCATGTGACCCATCACATGACTCAATGACGTCACCGCAGGTCCTTCACAGCACCGCGAGCATTGCAAGAGACCGGACGCAGCAGAGATGACACCGGGAAGACACCGGAAGGTGAGTATAATCTTTTTTTTTTCATTTTTTACCATTCTTATTCTTTTTTTTAACTATTACTCGGTCACACTATATAAATCCATGCCGGTTGCATGGATTTAAATAGTGTGACCAACTTGTCAAGCACTTTTCCAAGTGATGCTCAAAATCGTTTGGAAAACTTCTTGAAAAAACGCATGCGAAAGCGCATGTAAAAATGCTGAAAAAACGCTTCTCTCTGGCAGAAAAAACGCATGTAAATCTGCATGTAAATCTGCATGTAAATCTACATACGTTTTTTTCTGCCAGAGAGAGGCAAAAACGCTCTGCATCAAATCTGCTACGTGGGCACATAGCCTCATAGGTTATAATTTTTAATGCATAAGAAGCCATTCAGTCTTCTGCCAAACTGATTCTGAATACTGCACCCATGGCTCCATCTAGGCCTATACTGATCCTTATCACCTTAAGAATGCACTGAGGTTTTAGCTAACTTATTTTAAGATATTACTTGCAGGATGCCGCAGTGTTATCATGTTAATAAGGGGACATAGTTCCCTGGCTAGACACCACATATCGGAAAACCTACAGGTTTCATATTAATCAGTTCACAAGGCAATCTAATTCTCAGACCCTCAGGTGGTTTTATGTATATATGACATATTCTCTCTATTATGGTGCAATAATCAATTACCGGGACTACAGGGTACAAGAATAACAGAATTCTATATAAAGATACAAAGCTAATCTTTTAGGAGTTTATAATATACATCTTTTTCTTGTTTTTTTTATCAGAATCACCAGTTCAGGGGAAAAGAAAATCTGCATCGAAAGATCGACAAAAAACAGAGAAGGTAGAAGAGAGAAGAAGTAGAAGAGGTAAGTGTAACAATAAGCTCCATGTTGCATGATGTCAGTCAGTGAGAAGGAGTCATGTGGAGCAGATATTATCTGTAGGATTACTGACAATGACCCCGTACATCTGTATGGATACGACTCCTCTATCATCCTGTCACAGTGACACTACAGTAGTATCCTCTAATACATACATGTCAAACTCTGGCCCGTGGACCAAACCTGGCCCGCAGGGTGGTTATATTTGACCCACGACAACAGAACCACCACCACTATTTGGGGCCATTATTCTGTATGGAGGACAATGTGGGGCCCATTATACTGTACGGAGGACTATGTGGGGCCATTATTCTGTATGTAGGATTATGTGAGGTCCAAGTTTTTCATTTTGGCCCTCTGTGTGTTTGAGTGTGACATCCCTGCTCTAATATGTAGTCCCATTACTTACATTAGTTATGTCTCTTTGTCTCCTCTCACAGGTTCCACCTTCCGCCGGCTGATATCATCTTGCCGGCGTGGATTATCCAGGGTTGCTCGCTCCATCAGACAAAGCTGCATATTTGCTCTCTGTCATCGGAGCAACACAAACATCTCAATGTGAAAAACCCTTCATGTCTAATGCCTAGTACAGCATGTCCACCATTAAAGATGCACCTGTGTGGAAGGACTTGTACCATCTACCTGTGGCCTTCTGACCAGCAAGTAACATCTGCAGAAGAAGGCCCTCCAAGAACATCTCTTCATTCTTCCATGTAATTCTTAATAAAAAAAAAACTAAAAAGAATCATTTCAAATTGATTAATGTCCCTTTGCATTTAATGTAATACTACTGACATTTATGGCATATCAGTACTAAACATCATATATGTCTGATGAGAGAATATCGTTTCCATGTTTCATGTTAATCCTCTAATCCTCAGCCAAAAGTGGAAGAGAAGACCAGTGATTCTGTTACATCTACGAATGACAGTCAATCCAGGGAAAAACACCTTCTGATCCATACATTTTTCAGGCACTCTGATCCTTTTACCTTCATGTGGCTCTACTTAAGGTTTATGTATAAGAACCAGTTGGATTCAGTACTGGGCATCCTGGGGGTCCCAGCAGCCACATCCCAATTGTTCAACTAAAAAAGACATACTGTATTATAGTGTGATATATATATATATATACACACTGTGTGCAGAATTATTAGGCAAATGAGTATTTTGATCACATGATACTTTTTATACATGTTGTCCTACTCCAAGCTGCATAGGCTTGAGAGCCAACTACCAATTAAGTAAATCTGGTGATGTGCATCTCTGTAATGAGGAGGGGTGTTGGCTAATGACATCAACACCCTATATAAGGTGTGCTTAATTATTAGGCAACTTCCTTTCCTTTGGCAAAATGGGTCAGAAGAGAGATTTGACGGGCTCTGAAAAGTCCAAAATTGTGAGATGTCTTGCAGAGGGATGCAGCAGTCTTGAAATTTCCAAACTTTTGAAGCGTGATCACCGAACAATCAAGCGTTTCATGGCAAATAGTCAACAGGGTCGCAAGAAGCGTGTTGGCCAAAAAAGGCGCAAAATAACTGCCCATGAATTGAGGAAAATCAAGCGTGAAGCTGCCAAGATGCCATTCACCACCAGTTTTGCCATATTTCAGAGCTGCAATGCTACTGGAGTATCAAAAAGCACAAGGTGTGCGATACTCAGGGACATGGCCAAGGTAAGGAAGGCTGAAAAACGACCACCTTTGAACAAGAAGCATAAGATAAAACGTCAAGAATGGGCCAAGAAATATCTTAAGACTGATTTTTCAAAGGTTTTATGGACTGATGAAATGAGAGTGACTCTTGATGGGCCAGATGGATGGGCCAGAGGCTGGATCAGTAAACGGCAGAGAGCTCCACTCCGACTCAGATGCCAGCAAGGTGGAAGTGGGGTACTGGTATGGGCTGGTATCATCAAAGATGAACTTGTGGGACCTTTTCGGGTTGAGGATGAAGTGAAGCTCAACTCCCAGACCTACTGCCAGTTTCTGGAAGACAACTTCTTCAAGAAGTGGTACAGGAAGAAGTTGGTATCGTTCAAGAAAAACATGATTTTCATGCAGGACAACTCTCCATCACATGCATCCAACTACTCCACAGCGTGGCTGGCCAGTAAAGGTCTAAAAGAAGAAAAAATAATGACATGGGCCCCTTGATCACCTGATCTGAACCCCATAGAGAACCTGTGGTCCATCATAAAATGTGAGATCTACAGGGAGGGAAAACAGTACACCTCTCGGAACAGGGTCTGGGAGGCTGTGGTGGCTGCTGCACGCAATGTTGATCGAAAACAGATCAAGCAACTGACAGAATCTATGGATGGAAGGCTGTTGAGTGTCATCATAAAGAAAGGTGGCTATACTGATCACTAATTTTTTGGGTTTTTGTCTTTGCATGTCAGAAATGTTTATTTCTATATTTTGTGCACTGATATTGGTTTACCTGGTGAAAATAAACAAGTGAGATGGGATTATATTTGGTTTTTATTAAATTGTCTAATAATTCTGCACAGTAATAGTTACCTGCACAAACAAATATCCTCCTAAGATAGCCAAATCTTAAAAAAACCACTCCAACTTCCAAAAATATTAAGCTTGGATATTTATGAGTCTTGTGGGTTGATTGAGAACATAGTTGTTGATCAACAATAAAAATAATCCTCTAAAATACAATTTGCCTAATAATTCTGCACACCGCGTATATCTATATATATAATCGTCTTATCCCGTCTGTCTGTCTGTCTGTCTGTCGGGGAAATCCCGCGTCACTGACTGGTCCAGCAGCGGCCAATCAGCGACGCGGGATTTCAGAAAAAAGATGGCGACCGTTAGAGGCTCATCTGCGGGACGGAGCTCAGCGGCGATGCAGCCGGGAGATGACTGGCGCGAGGCTCTCATCTCCCGGCCGCTAGCAGCAGAAGAACCCCGACCGGCGAGCAGCCGCTCATCTCCCGACCTCTCACAGCGGAAGTAGCTGCACAGGCAGTGGCGTTGACCTCCATGCGGCTAGGGTGTCAAGGGAGGACCGGGGAGCGGCGCTGCGGGTCGGGATACTTCTGCTGCGAGAAGCCGCTCATCTCCCGGCTTCTCGCAGCGGAAGTAGCCACACAGGCAGCGGCGCTCCCCGGTCCTCACCAATACGATTCTGCTCCCTGGTCCTCACCTATACGATTCGCTGATTGGTCGCGGTCTCTGGCCGCGACCAATCAGTGATCTTGGCGCAAAAGTTAAACACCGCTGTGCTGATTGGTCGCGGCCGCTGCCCGCGACCAATCACCGATTTGGACGCCACATTTAAATAGCGGCCACGACCAATCACCGATCTTGGCGCAACATTTAAACACTGCTGTGCTGATTGGTCACAGACGCTGCCCGCGACCAATCAGCGATTTTGGCGCCAAATTTAAACACTGCTGTGCTGATTGGTCGCGGACGCTGCCCGCGACCAATCAGCGATTTTGGCGCCAAATTTAAACAATGCTCTGCTGACTGGTCGCGGATGCCAGCCACGACCAATCAGCGAGATTGGCGCCAAATTTATACAACGCTCTGCTAATTGGTCGCGGACACCAGCCACGACCAATCAGCGAGATTGGCGCCAAATTTAAACAATGCTCTGGCGCCAAATTTAAACAACGCTCTGCTGATTGGTCGCGGCCGCCAGCCGACCGCGACCAATCAGCGAGATTGGCGCCAAATTTAAACACCACTCTGCTGATTGCGCCCAGTCGGCCGCATACATATTCTAGAATACCCGATGCGTTAGAATTGGGACACCATCTAGTATATATATAAATATATTCACTTGTGGAAAACCCTTTTAACTAGGGCTGTGGTGTCAGTAAGTCAAATTTCCAACTATAATAATTACTAATACCAAATATACTGCAACAAATAATAGTAAATATTCAGCAATTTATGCATGAAAATAATTTATAATATACAATATTAACACTATATAAGTATTTACATTTTTTTCTACCTGCAGTTGGAGTTGGTACGTTCTTCTGATACTAACTCCACAGCTCGGCTTTTCCTTCTTTCCTGCTCCTCTAACATAAAAGTACAGCAATTAATTACGACAAGTTAATCATTTAAATGCTGCTGTCAATCTCTGACAGCAGCACGTAAATGTAACCAGTGCCACTGCTTCCATTTACCAGCTCCCATCTGTGCCCTGTGACATGATCTCGGGGGCTGATGGGTCACTAGGACAGTGAGGGCCCTGTGCCCGCTGTCTTGGTGCTCCTCTGGAGCTCATCTATATGCTGAGCTTCAAAGGAGACCGAGATTTAGGCTACCGTCCCACTATCAGTATTTGGTCCAATTTCACCACAAATGGATTTTTTCCCCATTTTTAGTACATTGAATAGTAAAATGAATCATTCAAAACTACAAGTAACCCCAAAGTCATGCCAGTTTCCATGGCCCAGAAGATTCTCTGAAGGAAGAGTGTCATTGGGTGACTGCTTCGTTGGTAAATACCATAAACATTAGCACTTAAAAAGGTCCATATGTCTGGAACCGTATAGATGATTTCGAAAGAAGCAAAAAAAAGCTCAGTGATAAGAAACAGATGATGGTTATTAATGAAACACACTAACTGGGTCACATTTAAAAGTGGTGTACCCCAGGAGTCAGTATTGGGACTTCTATTTAATACAATTATTAATGACCTTTTGGGGGGTATACAGAGTAAAATTTCAATATTTTCAGATGATCGTAAACTCTGCAAGGTTATCAGTACATAGGAGGATAATGTAATATTACAGAGGGATTTATGTAAGCTTGAGGTTTGGGCTGAAAAATGGCAATTGAAGTTTAATGTAGATAAATGTTCTTGCTTGGGACAAATTACAATGTACAATTATGTACTAAACACTGGGAAAACCATCACTGGAAAAGACTTGGGTGTATGGGTGGACAGCAAACTCAACTTTAATAACCAGTGCTAGGCCGCTGCTGCCAAGGCAAATAGAACCATGGAAGCATTAAAAGAGGCATAGATGCTTATGATAAGAACATAGTTTTGTCTGTATACAAGTCACTAATTCAGCCACATTTAGAATACTGTGTATAATTTTGGTCTTTGGTGTATAAGACGGATATAGTTGAACTAGGACGTATGCAGACAAATGCAACCAAGGTTATTAAGGGAATTGGTGCACTGCAATTCCAAGACAGGTTATCAAAGTTAGGGTTATTCAGTTTGGAATAATGAAGGTTTAAGGGCGATCTTATTACAATGTACAAATATAAGAAGAAACAGTATAGAGATCTTATTAAGGAACTTTTTACATATAGACCTTCAACGATGACAAGGAGGCACCCTCTCCTACTAGAAGAAAGATGGTTTCTCAGTCATCATAGATGGCGATTCTTTACTCTAAGAATAGTGAAATTACGGGACTTTCGGGAACATAAACATCACAGTAAAAGATAATGCCTTACCAACACCAGGTCAGATTACCAGTGCACCGCAGGATGCAGCAAGCCTCCATGATAAAGGCGGGGGCAGCACATGTGCAAAATACTAATGCCGACAGCCACTCACTAACCTACCAATTCTTGGAGGGGGTGGCTGTGTAGTATTATACATGCACACCGATGGAGTTGTGAGCTTGCGTATTTTGGCCAAAATATCGTCCAATACCTCATGTGGTGTACTTATCTTATATACTATTTTTCATCTTTTTTGCACATCTTTTTGCAGGATGCAGCCAGGCCTCTTTAGTGTTGGCTGGGTGAATTGGGGCGTCTGTCCTGTGGGGGTGCATATATATAGTTCTGGGCAACCCGCCTGATCTAATACTATGGGCGTCATCAATACGCTGCAAGCAAGACATCAATAGGCTGCAAGCCAGACACTGTGTATCACACATATCTGTGTGACTGGCGCCCTATGCAGACTCCATCGGTGTGCATGTATAATACTACACAGCCACCCCCTCCATGAATTGGTAGGTTAGTGAGTGGCTGTCTGCATCAGTATTTTGCACATGTGCTGCCCCCGCCTTTATCATGGAGGCTTGCTGCATCCTGCAGTGCATTG